>NC_068982.1:71799870-71800157 GCF_001194135.2 Octopus bimaculoides | reverse complement strand
CACACACACACACACACACACACACACGCACACATACATGTACACGCACGCGCGCGCCCACACACATACACATATACACAGATCATACACTCGGCAATATGACGCTCACGTATTCCTCAAGGTACCTCATAATTAGTCTTAACGACGTACCTTATATATATTGAGGGTAGAAATATATATATATATATATACTCTTTTACTCTTTTACTTGTTTCAGTCATTTGACTGTGGCCATGCTGGAGCACAGCCTTTTAGTCGAGCTGATCGACCCCAGGACTTATTCTTTG
>NC_068982.1:71794231-71798540 GCF_001194135.2 Octopus bimaculoides | reverse complement strand
AATACATGAAACCTATATTCCTTGGTCACGTGCGCAATGTGGAGACAAAGTGCAAAGTGGGGCGGAGGAGTGCCTCTAATTACTCGTATGGTTCTCATTCAATTGCACGTGGAATCGAAACTTACTCGGGGGCATCGATGGGCCCCGAGTTTGTTTCAGCTCGTTCAATGACACACACGTACGCGCAGGCATATTGCTGCGTAAACAAGAGCAAAAAAAAAAACAAAACAAAACAAAGCAAACAAAAAAAAAAACGTAGGATTTGTCGCATGAACAGAAATCACTTTTGAACTTTAAACAATGGCAATAATGACATCAGCAGCATCAGAAGTAGCGGTGATGTTGGCGGCGTCATCAAGTTCGTTATCGTTATCATCAGTCTCATTAAAATCATCAGAAAGATCAAAATCAACAACAGTAGCAACAATAACAACAGTCTTATCTTTTTCATCTCCATCAACGAAACGCTAACAGCTGCAGTTGTAACAAGGCTGGCGCATTTATTATCATTTATTATTATTATTATTATCATTTATTATTATTATTACTATTAAGGCGGTGAGCTCGTAGAATCGTTAGCACGCCGGTCGAAATGCTTAGCGGTATATTTCGCCCGGCGCTACGCTCCGAGTTCAAATTCCGCCGAGGTCGACTTTGCTTTTCATCCTTTCGAAGTCGATGAATTAAGTACCAGTTGAGTGCTGAGGTCGATGTGATTGACTGTCCCCACTCCCCACAAAATCCAGGCCGTGTGCCTATAGTAGAAAGAATTATTATTATTATTATTATTATTATGATTATTATGTGAACGATATTTCAACGGGTTCAAAAAATAAATTTATCAATCTACTTCATTTTGGTTGATATAGAAAGGATTGAGGTAACACCTGAAGATATAGAGTCAAAATTAAAAGAAGAGTGCCATTGTTAACTAGTGAACGATGTAATCGATTCACTCCTCCCCCGAAATTGCTGGCCTTGTGCCAAAATTTGAAACCAGTATTACTGCCACTATGATTACTACCACCATCACCACCGCTACCAATACCATCACTACTATTATAAAAATGGAGTGAGTTTGCAGAATCGTTACCTCGTCTTCAAGTTCTGAGTTCAAATTCCAACAAGGTCAACTTTGCTTTCATCCTTTTGGGGTCGATAAAACAAGTACCAGTTGAACTCGACTTACTCCCATCCCCGAACTTGTTGGCCTTGTGCCAAAATCTGAAACCATCATCATTATAGTTGTTGTTGTTTTATTTCTCAGAACGTTCGGTCTTGTTTGTTCTGGCAGATTCCGTGAGAGCGGACAGCAGCCTGCTGTCAGGGGTCTCGCAAGGTCTCTTACCGTACATTATATTCGTTGATTTTTGGTTGTTAATTATCGTGGGAAACATTCAATATTCAAGTACCAATCTCAGAATCCTAGCTGTCCCCAGCAGAGCAGTTTTGGGGGGTTGCTCTGCTCTCGTTATTATTATGATCAAAAGCCTTGCAGCCGTGACTATATCATCGTTTTATAATTATAGGACCACTTTGCTCAATGCAAACCTTCATTATATAAGGCGTTGGGGGGAAATTTGGTTGCTCATTTTAGCAGATCGAGCTTTCAGGAAGAGACACTCTCCTTTTTTAATATTTGATAACATAGATTTCATCTCAGCAAGAACTTCCACCTAGTTTATTGTGAGGACACATCAAAATCGTTTTCACGTCTTGGTACCATAGTTTTATGTCAATAAATTACAGTAATGCATGGAAATACGTACAGTTTTAATAAAATACAGGGAAAATATAATGTTTTACGCTTTATATAACGTACACGCGTTTCAACAATTTACATGCTAAGATTACATAATTTAAGCAAAAGTGAACTTCGAGAAACAACTAAAAGTGGCCAGTGGCATCTCCTCTTCTCAAGTTGAGCTAGTTTTGATTGCTATGTGGTAATTGAAACATCTTCTGGAGCCGGAGATAATTCTAATAAATCAAGAATTTATGTTCTATTTGGAACACTGTATCTGTCTATGCTGTTCAAATACTCGGCACTGGCCCACTCAGTTATTTCTCTTAGTTTATTTTTTGCTTAAATTATGCAAATTACGTAAACCATAAATTTATTCAACTGGTTTTGCATAAGTCCCCTTGTCTACTGGGTTTTAAGGTCGGTCAATTGTCGTACTGATGACAGCTTTTAAACCAGAAGCATGAATTCTCGACTGTCCTCTTGTCGCCAATCAATAAGCATGTTCTTTTCTTTAATGCCGTGTTAACATTGGCGTATTTTTGAACCTCGAGATTACCTCCCCTTCTGAAATGGAGCTAGTTCTAATTGACGATGGACGATGGTCAAGTGTGCGCAACGACAAAGAGGGAGAGAGAGAGAGAAAGAGATAAAAGAGAAAGAGGGGAGAGATCGAGAGAGCGAAGAGGGAGAGTGAGAGGGGGTAGACAGATAGTTATGAATACATGAACGTATGTCAGCATGTGTATTTGTTTGAACATATATGTTAACTACATAGATAGATAGATAGATAGATAGATAGATAGATAGATAGATAGATAGATACATACATACATACATACATACATGCACACACACACATACATACATACATACATACATACATACATACATACATACATACATACATACATACACACACACATATATTCATACATATATAGATAAATAGAGAATACTCTCGTCTGGAGCAGGGGAAATGCCTTTACATGTTATTGCTATAAGTTTATATTCCACTACAAGCATTGCTAGTATTAGCAGAGGAAAAGTTTTTAATGTTAATATTTAATCCGTGAGCATTAAAAAGTATAAGGGAAATAATTGTAAATGTGTGGAACCAGTTATAATACAAGCATATACATCCACTCACACAAATATATGTGCACGTATATAAACGCACACACAAACATGTCTTTGGTCCAACCCAGCGAAGTAACTTCTCAATAGAAACTCAGGATGCGAGATATAACTCTTAAATTTCCAGTCTTGGAGAAAAAAAAAGCAGAGGAGATACTGTAGTCCTGTATACAATATGAATAAAACAGATGTGATAGTCACCGTTATGATATATATAATCATTAAAGTGGGGAGCTAGCGGAATCGTTAGCACGCCAGGTAAAATGTTTAGAGACATTTCGTCTGTCTTTACGTTCTGACCTCAAATTCCGCTAGGGTCAACATTGCTTTTTACCTTTTCGGGGGTCGATAAAATAAGTACCAGTTGAGCACTAGGATAGATCTAATCGACCTATCTCTCCTCTGAAATTGCTGGCCTTGTGCCAAAAGGTGAAAGCAATATATATAACCATTGTTTCAGAGCCGTCTTAGCAGCATTATAGCCCTCACCTCCGAGAAAATCAATGCACTGGGTCCTGTAGTATTTATTGACAGCCTGCCTCAGCATACATAGATCAGAATTGGGCCCGAGACTCGTGAGGCCCCTGGGCAACTGACTAGTATCCCCATGCTTCAAGACGGCCCTGCATGGACTGACCAGGGCCTGATCAATAATGTTATAGGCTCATAAAACAACATATCGTAGAAAGTCAACCAATTCCTTTTAGACTTCCCGCTTAACCATAAATGCTCCTTCCCATCAGATGTTGGAGATGCTGTATTTGATGGCATAAAAGACGGCACATTTCATGGTATAAAACACGCATGGGTATATTAGATGTATTCCAATATCAGCATCACATATAGCTTTTAGTACATTAATGAATGTGATATATGCCCGTGTAAAGGTGAATGGCTCGGTGATTAGAGCGTCGGGCTCACAATCATGAGGTAGTGAGTTCGATTCCCAGACCGGGCTGTGTGTGGTGTTCTTGAGCAAGACACTTTATTTCACGTTACTCCAGTTCACTCAGCTGTAGAAGCGAGTTGCGACGTCACTGGTGCCAAGCTGTATCAGCCATGGCCTTTCCCTGGGATAGTATCAGTGGTGTGGAGAGAGGAGGCTGGTACGCATGGGCAACTGCTGGTTTGCCATAAACAACCTTGTCCGGACTTGTGTCTCGGAGGGGAACTTTCTAGGTGCAATCCTATGGTCATTCATGACTGAAGGGGGTCTTTACTCTTTTCTTTTATATGCCCATGTGCATATTGGACCCGGAGTGATTTGAGACCTTGTGGGGCGGGAATAGCGCATTTTATATGCCATTTAAATACGGTATATGATTATTTAAAATTTGCGATAAATACTTGTTCATTCATCCCTACCATTTTCTAGATGTGGATACCAACTGATACCCAGTCAAGCGAAATCTATTTCTTCTAGGATTC
>NC_068982.1:71792932-71793698 GCF_001194135.2 Octopus bimaculoides | reverse complement strand
TGTGTGTGTGTGTGTGTGTGTGTGTGTGTGTTTTTATGTGTCTGTGTTTGTCCTTCCACCATCGCTTGACAACCGATGCTGGTGTGTTTACGTCCACGTAACTTAGCGGTTCGGCAAAAAGAGACCGATAGAATAAATACTAGGCTTACAAAGAGTAAATCCTGGGGTCAATTTTCTCGACTAAAGGCGGTGCTCCAGCATGGCCGCAGTCAAATGACTGAAACGAGTAAAGAGAGAGTAAACAAACAAACGGATTTAACTTCAACCTGGAAATAACATTTTGCCGTAGTCTTACTTAAGAGATAGGGAGACAGGAAGAGGGAATGAAATGAGGGTAGAGATATTTTAAGAGGAGAAAAGGTAACAGGGAGGAGAGGTAGGCAGAAGGACAAACAGACAGACAGTTAGAAACTAAAATGAATGAGTTAATGGACTAAAATTGGCCAGAAACAATTCCAGTAATATAGTACATTTGTGTTCATCAGCAGTGTAATTACAGTTGGCTCATTAAGTCTGCTCTCCACCACCACCACCACCACCACCACCAACACCATCACTTACTCTTTCCTTGTTTCCCTCTCTCTCACTCTCTCTCTCTCTCTCGTGTAATTTACCTTTAGGAGACTAACGAAACTATTGACCCCACCCTGGTATTTATAATATTTCGTTCATAACGCAGACGAAAGCCGTAATTAAGAAGGAGGATACCTTAACCTCATCTCCTCTGCCTTCCGTTTCTTTTTGTTTTGCTTTTTTTGTTTGTTTG
>NC_068982.1:71784888-71787723 GCF_001194135.2 Octopus bimaculoides | reverse complement strand
ATTAGTAGGTCAGGGTACTTGTTTCCACGCAAAAAATCAAATTTGTTTTTCTTAGTGAAAATCGTGTGGCTGTTAATATAGAAAATTACCATAATATTGTTGTTATTTAGCCTCAAATCAACCCTGATACTGCAAACGTATCATCAAAGACATTCCAGCCTTCAGCAAACCGTCTTTTTAGGGATAATCTAGGACATTACATACAATGGGCGTGTGATCTAGGTAGGGGATACATTGGCTGCTATTTTTAGCGTGTCGAGCGACCAGGCAGAGGCTCTCTCAGTGGTTTGGTTGCGTGATGAGATTTTTTTTACACATATATGTAATATGTATATATATCATCGGCAGAAGTTATAGAGTAAGTCAAAAGCTGAGAGTTTCATGCATTGGCACTTATCAAACACGAATTTATCCATTGTCACTCTGCAACTTGAGACGAAATAACTTCTAAAATACAAAATTTTGTCAAAAACGTTAAGAATAAACCCTGTTCTTTGTGGCACATTCTACCAGTATCGGAAGTTTGAAAGTGTTTAGTTAAAAAAAAATTAATTAAAAAATCTGTACGTCCGAAATGGATGAAAGGCAAAGTTGACCTCGGCAGAATTTGAACTCAGAACGTAAAGACAGATGAAATACCGCTTCTAAGATACTAAATTTTGTCAAAAACATTAAGAATAACTCTGTTTTATGTGACACATTCTACCAGTATCGGAAGTTTGAAAGTGTTTAGTTAGGAAAAATGAATTAAATAATCTGTACGTTAAAGTCGACCTCCGATAATTATTCAGTCTCACTGCAGGTTTACATGGTTTGAAGCATACATGTCAATCAAAAGTTGTAGCTTTCGCCGGATTGATCAGGTTACATTGTGGGACAGAGTGTTCCTGTATCAAAGTTTCAAAGGTTTTCGAACTGAAGTTGAAACCTTCTCACTGGTTTGGTCTGCACACGTGACAACTTTTCCACCACCTTAACGCTTTTAGTGGATAGAATGACAAACGAAGATACTATTGGATTATATTCATAAATGCTTCAACAGCACGAGTACCACTCTCTAAGTCTGCGTGATAAATATTTAATGACAGGCTAAAGTGTGACACTGCAAATTTTTCATCAGAGTGTCCTTCTTTTAGAAGGATGCTGTGATAGCAGCTGGGTGTCCCTCATGCCCGATGGCTTTATATCTCTTGGGTACCGTTGATTCAACATCTTCAAAACTTCCTTTTAAAAAGTGTATCATTTAATAACAGCACAACCAACCGTCACCCGCAAGCGTGTTCTTGTATGGTGACATGTACCATACTTTCACTAATTGTTTTACGAGCCCAAGTAATCGTGAGCAGATGTAGGAACCCTCTCGGTCCCTTACTCTTGACTCTACGGAGTAGCTGGGATGAGACTGCTAGAGAGAGTGGGGGGGCTCCACTAATACTAGGTTGGATACTCATGTACAGCTGAATAAACTGGAGCAACGTGACATAAAGTTCCTTGTTCAAGACACAACTCTCCGACCGGTGCAGATATCGAACCTACAACTTTATGATCGTGAGTCCAACACCCTAACCACTAAGCTATTTACCTTCAAGAGCAAAATCTGCAATAGGTGAAGATATGGCTGCGTGACACATTGGACGAGTGTCTTCAACAATAGCCCTGCAATGACTAGTACTTCGAGAGCGAATTTGGTAGACGGAAGTGTGTGGAGGCTGTCATATACATATGTATACGTGTTTTCTGTGTGTCCCATTACGACTTAAAAAGCGGTGTTGGTTTGTTAACATCCTCATAACTTAGCGGTTCAGCAAAGTGGTTGATAGAATAAGTACCCAAACTTAAAAATGAGAAATGGTGTCGATATGTTTGACTAAAACTCTTCAAGGCAGTGCTCCAGTATGGCCGCAGTCCAGTGACTGAAACGAATAAAAGATAGGAGAACACGCAAGTGTGTGTGTGTGTGTGTGTGTGTGTGTGTGTGTGTGTGTGTGTGTGAGTGTGTATGTGTGTATGTGTATGTGTGTGTGTGTGTGTGTGCTTATTCTTTTATTTGTTTTAGTCTGTGACCATGGTGGGGCTTTTTAGCCGAACAAATCGACCCCAGGGCTTTTTTTTTCAGGCCAGCACTTATTCCATCGGTCCTTTTGCCCAACCGTTAAGTTAAGGGGACATAAACGCGCCAACACCGGCGATGGGAGGACAAGCACAGACACAAAAACACACACAGGTATATATACGTGTATGTATATAGATAGATAGATGGCGGGCTTCTTTCAGTTTCCGTCTACCAAATCCACTCACAAGGCTATAGTAGAAGACACTTGCCCAAGGTGCCACGCAGTGGGATTGAACCCGGAACCATGTGGTTGGGAAGCAAACTTCTTACCACACAGCAACTCCTGTGGATTAAAGTGTATGGTTAGGTCAGTGTAGTAGTGTATACGAATTGCCTCACCCGCTACACGTCCCTTCCACTACAAACAATGTGATGGGTAAAGTGGGCAGGGTAAAGGGAATGGACCGCATTAGTTGTCAGTGATACTTTTAACGAACGAAATATTTCCGTAATTGGCCACGGGACATTGTCATTATGGTAAATGAACGAAGATTAACATTACCACGCCCAATACCAACTACGTACGAACACTGACTAACGGTACACATACACACATATGCATGCATGTGTGTGCGTATACACACACACACACATATGTACATACACATATACACAAGTATGTTTATGCATGCACATATTAACACACAGACATATATATATACATATATATATATATAAATATATATATTTATATATATATATATATATATATATATATATAT
>NC_068982.1:71782054-71783790 GCF_001194135.2 Octopus bimaculoides | reverse complement strand
GGGTGGTGGTGGTTTTGGTGGTGGTGGTGGTGGTAATAAGAATGATGGTTGCGATGACGACGATCAAGATGATCGTGATGGTGATGATGATAACAATTATCAAGAAGAAGGCACGATGACGATGATGTATGTGTGTGGTAAGGTAACGATTGGCAACCCAAGAGTGGTGGGGAGAAGAAGTAATAATGATGGCGATGATGATGATGAGAACCGAGAAAAATCCATAACGACTACTACGACGACGGTGATAAAGATGGCGGTGACAACGACGTCGATGAAGCGAAATCAAGAGCTGGGTAGGGAAGTGAAAACTGGAGCGAATTAAGATGATGATGACGATGATGATGATGATGATGATGATGATGATGATGATGAGGATGATGATAATGATGATGGTGGTGGTGGTGGTGGTGGTAGTGGTGATGCTGACGACGATAACGACTGCAATGCTGATGACGGTAAGAGAAACGAATTTAATGATGAGAGGTTCACGTTTAAATTGGTTTTTAAGGAGAGGCGTGGCTTTTCGACTTCTTCCTTTCTCTGTTTAAAGACGGGATGAAGTTAGGAATTGAAGTTTAATTGACTATGGTTGTGTCGATAATTTACGACAGAATTCTTCCCAAAATTCTACAAACTCATCACGATAAAGAAAATCTAAAAATTCGACTTAATCAGATTCTTCTTAATTTCGATTCAATCTTGTTATTGCAATAATGGAATCGCCATCGAAAGTTACACCCACAATAATAACAACAACAACAACAACAACATATTATTATTATTATTATTATTATTATTATTATGAAGGTGACAAGCTGGCAGAATCGTTAGCACGCCGGGTTAAAAGCTTAGCGGTAATTCGGCTGTAACTACGTTCCAAGTTCAAATTCCGCCAAGGTCGACTTTGCCTTTCATCCCTTTGAGGTCGATAAATTAAGTACCAGTGAAACACTGGGATCGAGGTAATCGACTAGACTCATCCCCACAAATTTCAAGCCTTGTGCCTTTAGTAGAAATTATTATTATTATTTTTATTATTATTATTATTATGGCCGCCATACTGTAAAGTCACGGAAATTTGGAGCTCCGTAAGTTAAAATAGTGTTTGTAATCTTTTCGGCCTTCTAAATCCTCGTGTTTTCATTTTATCGTTACCATTACATTTCTGAGATTATCTGGACTGCGCGGATAGTATTTTTGTGTAAAAACACACTCTGTTTTGTAGGAGGTGTGCATCTCTATTTTTCTAATCTTAACAACTTTCGGGGAAAAAAATAATATTTTGCTGTTTTCATTCTTCAGTTAATGATGGCTAATAAAGAAGCCATCATAATGTTCGACAAAGGAACGCTTTCCTCGTCGAAAAAATGAGAACAAGAATCTAGAATGGCCTAAACTTAATGACGTTACCGAGGCGAATAATACAGGTATTATATGTAATGACCATTATTTTTAATTTATTTCTTATACACACACACACACACACACACACACACACACACACACGACGGACTTCGCACAAGGCCTAAGTTGGCCCGGGGCTATAAAAAATCACTTTCGTAAGGTGCCACGCTAAAACCTGAAACCACTTGGTTGCAAAGCGAACTTCTTCACCACAGAGTCGTGCTTGGTTGTTTACTATCGTTCCCCCAAACCAGAACTGAACAAGCGGACCTATGACCAATGACGTGCCAGTCCTGACCATCCGGAGTTTTCCACATTTTTGCTTTATT
>NC_068982.1:71780628-71781329 GCF_001194135.2 Octopus bimaculoides | reverse complement strand
GTGTGTGTGTGTGTGTGCTTGTGTTTGATCCTTACCTCCATCGCTTGACAACAAGTTTATGTTACCGTGACGTAGCCATTCGGCAAAAGAGAACGATAGAATAAGTACCAGAATTTAACCAAAAAAACAAAACTATTTAAGGGATTGCCCCCCCCCCCCGACTAAACCATTCAAGACGATGCCCAGCATGACCGCAGTCCAATGACTTGATACAAATTAAACACAAGATAAAAAGAAACGTTAAAAATTTACTTCTGCAACACTGCTCTTTACGGTAAACGTGTCTATTTACTCACATATTTATAAGGCAGTATTTCCATATCTATACGAATTAATAAAGTCATTATTTATACATTATTAACTGTGCACATATTTATCATTAACGCTGTCCCATCAATGAAAGACTAGCGCCATTAAATTCGCTGCTTTTATTTTCTTGGCACTATCAGTTATTGATCATATATATTTAGGACTTCGTTTGTTTGCACTTAAAAGTGGTATGACAATAAAGAAAAAATTAATAAGAATACTTTCCGCTAACACGGGGAGTAATAAGCATACATACATACATACATACATACATACATACATACGTACATACATATATGTATGTATGTATGCATGTCTGCATATATGTGTCTCTCTCTCTTTCTCTTTCTCTCTATCTCTCTCTCTCTCTCTCTCTCTCTCTCTCTCTCTCT
>NC_068982.1:71776897-71779366 GCF_001194135.2 Octopus bimaculoides | reverse complement strand
CATACATACATACATACGTACATACATATATGTATGTATGTATGTGTGTATATGTTTGTGTGCCTGTGTTTGTCCCCCCAACATCGCTTGACAACCGATGCTGGTATGTTTACGTCCCCTTAATTTAGCGGTTCGGAAAAAGAGGCCGATAGAATAAGTACTAGGCTTCCAAAGAATAAGTCCCGGGGTCGATTTGCCTGACTAAAGGCGGTGCTCCAGCATGGCCACAGTCAAATGACTGAAACAAGTGAAAGAGTAAAAGAGTATATAAATATATAATTATATAGATTTAATTATAATTAAGGGCACTGAAGGAACAACACCTATATGCTAGAAATAGACGTCAAATGACTCTAAACCACTTTGAATTTGCATTCCATTAGCACAAGGTTGAGCGGAGGAAAATAGATGACAAAGATTTCGTAAATACTCTACCTTCATCAGTAGGGTATACCGAACGTACATACCCATACAAATATACGCGTATAAATACGAATATATACATATATTTACACGTATATACGAAGCTAAATCCTATTATCCATCTCAACCGCGTGCGTATTTGATCAGAATACAGAGAGAGGTGAATAAATATAAATGTATACATAAGTAAGGATAAAATCATTAAAAATTCATGATTTTATTAGTGACCGGGGAAGTCAAAAATTATCCGCACTTTCGCCATTGTTGTTGGCACTCCGTCGCTTACGACGTCGAGGGTTCCAGTTGATCCGATCAACAGAACAGCCTGCTCGTGAAATTAACGTGCAAGTGACTGAGCACTCCACAGACACGTGTACCCTTAATGCGGTTCTCGGGGATATTCAGCGTGACACCGTGTGACAAGGCTGGCCCTTTGAATTACAGGCACAACAGAAACAGGAAGTAAGAGTGAGAGAAAGTTATGGTGAAAGAGTACGGCAGGGTTCGCCACCATCCCCTGCCGGAGCTTCGTGGAGCTTTAGGTGTTTTCGCTCAATAAACACTCACAACTGCGATCCTATGACCGCGAGTCCGCTGCCCTTTTAAAATAACATATTTTGATTCAAAATCAATTTTTGGCCTTACTCTCCCACTTGACCTCACATATTTTGACCTACATTTTTTCTAATGAACTAAATTTCAATTGTTTTACCTCCAAATGTAGCTTAGGGTTGGGCCATCATTGCTAATCAACCTCATTCAGTTTGGTTGAGAACTGAAGTAGTGACGAAGGCTAGAAGTGCTCGCGAGTGTCTAAAAGTTGACCTTATGAATACATTCACCCACGGTAGTGGATTAATATATACATACACACACATACACACACTCATACATATATCTGTCTGTGTGTGCACGCGCGCTCAGAATAAGCTCAGGATATATATCATAGAGTAGTGCTCAAATAATTTTGAACTTAAATTCTGACTTCTTTGTCTAGGGCAGGGCCCACGGCAGGGACCACGGCAACAAGAGAGTAACTATAAAAGAAATCCAAATCTAGTTGCTATGGAGGTAGTGTGGTCGATTAACACAGCTAGATTTGATACATATATTTAGATGGAGCACAAAAAAATATAGATTATAAAATAAAACGTCGACATAAGATATTGCATTATTTCTTTCTTAAAATATTCTTTCATTATTTTATAATCCGTATTTTCTTACTTCATGTAAACATATGTATCAAGCCTAACAGTGTTTATCTACCTAACTACTTCTCTTCCAACTACACGGTACCGGGTTCAGTCCTACTGCGTGACACCTTGGGCAAATGTCTTCTACTATAGCCTCTGGCCGACCAAAGACTTGTGAGTGAATTTAGTAGATGGAAACTGAAAGACACCTGTCGTATGTGTGTGTCTCAGTGTGTATATATATATATATATATGTGTGTGTCTTCGCATACGCACACCGTGTGTCTTCGCATACACATACGCATACAGTTTGATAACCGGTGTTCGTGCGTTTACGTCCCCGTAACTTTACGGTAAGGCAAAGGATTTCAATAGAATAAGTACCAGGTTTTATAAAAATAAGTACTGGAGTCGATTCCTTCCGCTAAAATTCTTCAAGTTGGTGTCCCAGCATGGCGACAGTCTAAAGACTGAAATAAAGAAAATTTTTTTGGTAATACTTATAATGTTTCCGAAGAAACCATAGGATGTAGATCGAGTTCTAACAACACAGGTTACTAGTGCAGCTATGCCTAAGCGAAATCATAAAATACATAGTAAGTGTAAGTGTGTGTGTGTGTGTGTGTGTGTGTGTGTGTGTGTGTGTGTGTTTCTTATACAGATCCGTTTAAGGCCAATAGTTTTATATGCTGCTATTTATATATATATATACTTATATGTATACTTAAAATATATTACGTACAATAAGTATTATATTTCAATGGAATAGCAACAATAATTGCATGATTATAAATAATTATAAATTTACATCTCTATAGGAAACTATGTTTGGCCTAGCTACTTGATACTTCAA
>NC_068982.1:71774703-71775497 GCF_001194135.2 Octopus bimaculoides | reverse complement strand
TATATATATGTATGTATATATATGTATATGCATATGAGTATATTTATCACTTCAATGAATAAATACAAATTTAAAACGAATTAAAGTATAGAAAATAATTAATAGTATGTTTGTGTGTATGCGTATGTGTGTTTACGCGCGCGTGTGTGTATATGTATAAGTGTTTGTGTGTGTGTGTGTGTGTATGTGTACTTGTGTGTATACATCATTTATGTGTATGCATGCACATGTATGCATATTAGCCTGTGGAAATTTGTATACCTCTTTGCATGGAAGTAATTACAAATTTATATAAAAACAAAGAAAAAATCAAAAGAAAAAAACAAATCAAAATCAAATAAATATATGCAAATTTATTCACATGTACAAAATTTTGCACTTCATTAGTGTATAGACCTGTTTACTATATACGTCGGTAACAGTGAACAATAGCGTCGCTGCTTTCCAGTTTTATAACGATATAAGTATTTGCTCATTTAGATTTATGACGTTTAAAGTAATTGTCTGTAACTCGGAACGAAATACCTTAAAAAAGCTTCGGTCGGGATTTCATATCATTAACATAGGCGCAGGAGTGGTTGTGTGGTAAGTAGCTTGCTTACCAACCACATGGTTCCGGGTTCAGTCCCACTGCGTTGCACGTTGGGCAAGTGTTTTCTACTATAGCCTCGGGCCGACCAAAGACTTGTGAGTGGATTTGGTAGACGGAAACTGAAAGAAGCCCGTCGTATATATGTATATATATATGTGTGTGTGTGTGTGTGTGTGTGTGTGTGTTTGTCCCCCCCCCACCA
>NC_068982.1:71770927-71774345 GCF_001194135.2 Octopus bimaculoides | reverse complement strand
TGTGTGCGCGCGCGCGTGTGTGTGTGTGTGTGTGTGTGTGTATAGACATAGGAGTGGCTGTGTGGTAAGAAGCTTGCTTCCCAAGCACATGGTTCTGGGTTCAGTCCCACTTCTATTATAGCCTCGGGCCGCCAAAGCCTTGTAAGTAGATTTGGTAGACGGAAACTGAAAGAAGCCCGTCGTATATGTATGTGTGTGTGTGTGTGTGCGTTTGTCTTCCCACCATCGCTTGACAACCGATGCTGGTGTGTTTACGTCAAAATAGATAGAATAAGTACTAGGCTTCCAAAGAATAAGTCCTGGGTTCGATTTGTTCGACAAAAGGCGGTGCTCCAGCATGGCCGCAGTCAAAATGACTGAAACAAGTAAAAGAATAAAAGAATATACATAAACATCTAGAGTAATGACTCGATATACGAGTTGATTTATTCCCGGAGATCGCTCGTAAAGTGAAAACACGTAAAGCAGAACAAACATTTCCCATAGTAGCAATGTTATAAATCGTAATTCGTTCCCAGAAAAATATTTACCTATAAAACTTAAGACACTCGTAAGTAATGCAAAGAATATTTTATGTAAAGTATAAAAAATGTCAAGATTATTTATAATAAAAAAAATATTATTATAATCGTTTTCTGAATCACTTTCACTCGCACTAGACTGGCACACGCCATCACTTGTAGATGCGATCACCGATTCACAAGCACTCGTAGACGGACTTGTAGATTTCTTTATAAAAACAAGTCTTGAGCTGTTTGCTTAGAAGAAGCTTTTTTTAGCTCTATAAATTTCTCGGTAACAAGCAGAAGCATTTGTTATGGTAGTAGAAACTTCTGCACTTCACTATACAAAACTGAGGTGAAAAATAAAACTCATAAACCCGGTGTCTCGTAAAGCGAGTCTTCGTAAAGTGATATATTACTGTATATATAGATATAACCACCCATATATATATATATGAGCACATATCTGTGCAGTGGGCGTTTATGTTTACACCAATCTAAATAACTGATGTTGTCCACTCATGTGTTCATTTACGCACTTAACATAGCGCTTCGTAAAAACTGCAATCGATAAACCAAACACATACGTACCAGACTGAAAGAAATTATGGGTTCCGTGTGATCGAGTAAAAACCATTATTGAAAGCGGTGCCCCAGCATGGTCGTAAGCCAATGACAGAAACAACTGAAAGAATATTATTTCTTTTTTCTTTATTAAATGTATTAGATATGTATTGTTTCCCTATAAAAACACATTAAAATAACATTAATGTGTGTGTGTGTGTGTGTGTGTGTGTGTGTGTGTGTGTGTGTGTGTGTGTGTGTGTGTGTGTGTGTGTGTGTGTGTGTGTGTGTGTGTGTGTGTGTGTGTGTGTGTGTGTGTGTGTGTGTAAAAGTGAGAAGTTTCATTACAAATACAGTTAAAGAAATGGGTTGAGGAGAGAAGTCGACGACGACAACAACAACAACAATAGCAACAATGATAACACCATACAATACCGTCTGTTCGACGACTTGATGTTCTACCCATGCAGCAGTCTGTACGTCTATCTGTCTGAATGTCCGTCATTCACAGTGACTACGTGCAATATTTTCCATTCCCTTCGACCAACACCAACACACAATCAGAAAATTCATAGTTTGTTTTTTGTAATTTTAAATTTTTTTTTCATTTTCACTTCGTAGCTTATTTATTTATTTATTCATTCATTCATTCATTCATACAGTAAATTCAATTCATTCAATTAACTCAATCGTTTATTCAATGTATAGATTTATTTGTGTTTGTTACTTATCGCATTCACTGAGTACATTTGCCGACGGCGTCAAGCAAAAATTTTGATGATTCTTTATCAGAGATAGGACTAATAAAACAATTGAAAAAAGCCAAGTCAGATTCATAGAACAGATTAAAAGTAACACGGAACTAAAAACTAAAAGCAAAACAATGGCAACAGCGAAATAGAAAAATAAAATATATAAATACAAAAATATCTTCCCAACCGCCTAACGACACACCGACTAACTCACAAATACAAGTGCATACAACTAACTCAAACGCACGCAGGCATATTAAATATTTAATTCTTTACACACACAGACACACACAGGGACCCCCCCACACACACACACACAATTTCCTATTTCTCTCTTTCTCTCTCCCTCTGTCTACCTTTCTCTCTCTCTCTCACTCACTCTCTCTCTCACTCTCTCTCTCTCTCTGCTTGTCTCTCCCTTTATCACACTTCTCCACATCATTTTTGTTCCTTCTCCCCTCCATTCTAATCTCTATTTCCATCTCGTGTCTTGTTTTATATTTTTAAACATATACGTATGTTTGAATGTGTATGTACGTGCATATGTATGTATGTATGTATGTATGTATGTATGTATGTATGCATGTATGTATGTATAAAATGTGTGAGCGTGTGTATATAAATGTGTGAGAGCATGTGTATGTCTATATACAAACGTGTGTGAACGGAACGTGTGTATGTGTATATGAACAAATTTGTGAGTGCGCGCGCGCGCGTATGTCTGAGAGAGTGCAAGTCACATCAAGATGAACTGTGACGTATTATGAGTCATACGACCGATGGTCACAAAGTGACCCAGACGGCACTTCTTCACCTGCTCCTAGTACTTTGCACGCTTCTTCTCATTGGTTTCTTCAAGACGTTCTTTTCGTGGCACAGAAAGTACCACTATAATTAGTCACTTTTATCACCTCAGAGTGATGATGTAAACTGATAATGTTTAAATTATTAGAGCTGCTTTTAGTTCGAAACTACTAATACATTGAAACATAGATATTACTACCATAGTCAAACCTTCAACAAGTTAACAGAAACAATTCGACAATGACGTCGCTACTGACGAGAGTTATATGAAAAATAAAAATTTTACTTTCAATATTAAATGGTACTAATTAACCCAGTATATAGAATCAGACTCACTCTGTAATCTATGCCTTCTTCAGGAACTTTCCTATTAAAACTGGATGGTAAAATTTTGAACAAGAAAATCGAATTAATTTCGATTTGCCCACATATATGCCGTTATTTGCTCATACATTATACAGATATCTCAACAACACAAACTTGATGCAACGCATTTTTTGTAAACAATAGGGTAGAGAAATAACTCTATATCATTTGAGTGAACTCACCTTAAATATAACTCACCTTTCCAATTTATGTAAATACAAATTTTTTATCTCATACTTTTTACTTGTTTCAGTCACTGGACTGCGACCATGCCGGAGCACGCCTAGAAGGGTTTAATCGAACAAATCGATCCGAGTAGTTTTTTTTTCTAACTCTAGTTACTCTAACGTCCTCTTTTGCCGAATTGATGAATTACAAGGACGTAAACATATCAACACCGGTCATCACATAGTACAGACGGACAAATAC
>NC_068982.1:71767626-71767975 GCF_001194135.2 Octopus bimaculoides | reverse complement strand
ACACACACACACACACACACACACACACACACACACACACACACACACACATCCACACACACACATATGTATGTATATACAGGCATATATACAGGCACACACATGTATGTATATACAGGCACACACACACGCTCACACACACATACCTGTATATACATACATACATACATACGTACGTGTGTGTGTGTGTGTGTGTGTGTGGAGACGCATGGCTCAGTGGCTAGAGTGTCGAGCTTGCAATCATGAGGTTGTAAGTTCGATTCCCGGATTGGAATGTGTGTTGTGTTCTTCAGCACTTTATTTCACGCTTCTCCAGTTTACTCAGCTCTCTCTATATATTATATTATAT
>NC_068982.1:71764941-71765984 GCF_001194135.2 Octopus bimaculoides | reverse complement strand
TATATATATATATATATATATATATATTAAAGTAGTTGAATCCAGTCGATTGTGGTAGAACAACTGGATGATCTCTAGCATATGCAGGTTTGTATAGAAAACATGAAGGATACGATAATCGATCAATAAAAGTATATTAATCCATGTATCAAATGTACTTTGTCCCATCCCGTATCCAAATTATGAATTATACTTAATAAGATTACAGATGCCATACAACTCCAGTACGATGCTTAGTGTGCGATAATTCAATAAGCGATGGAAGGATTGGAAGAAGCAGCTATGCACCTCATATGGTTAAAAAATGCATGGGATCTGTATTTACACCATAACTTCAGGTGCAACTACTTTGTCATGAGATATCATTTGTCGTCGTGAGTTATCGGGAAAAATCAAAATAGAAGCAATATACACTTTTTTTTTTTACAATCAAACAGGGATTGGAAATGGTTTTGGTAAACAACCAATGCCAGCCCTCATGTAGATTTACTTTAGCAAGCGGGTGTGGTCTCAGGAGGTTTGCTTTGCTATCTGCATTCTCTAAAGTTCTAAGTGGAACAGTAGTATCCTTTTGCAGTTGTAACCTGTCATGCTAGAAGGGTTAACACACAAGAAAGAAATGTTTATTAATTAAATATAATTATATATAAGAAGGAATATGCACAGTTTACATAGTTTTAATATAATTTAAATGAAAGAGTATTGTGGCTGTCGACCGGTTTCGTTTTCGCTAATCATGACATTTAAATTATTGTAATTTCGTATTTTCTTAAGAAGGTTTTAATCATAAACTTGTATGAAAGTTTATGAATGAATCAACAAGAAGAAAAATCGAAGAGGAGGTAATTGGTGTTAGTTATTACTCGGGAAAGGGGAGGTAATTGCTCATTTTGGGGGTGAGATAAATAAACATACATAAACTCATAAGCTAAAGTAGTGAGATGAAATATGTACAGTGATGGATATGTGATCATGAATTAAAATATATACTGAGACCAAAGTTGGTTATGCGTTCATATTTCATATTCAGGCGTGTTCTGTAT
>NC_068982.1:71763276-71764709 GCF_001194135.2 Octopus bimaculoides | reverse complement strand
ATATATATTAATTCCGTTCTCCCATACCAAGGCCAGAGTACTACTTGTTGGCTATGCCTAAAAGAATCCTTATACATATTGTTACATAACCCTTCATTGTTACTTAATAAGCAACACGAAGCATTCTCCACCTATACACACAAATCTTTTAAGTCCTTCAAATTTTTCCAAAGGTCTGGGTGTAAAAAAAGCAACATTTCTGAGTATCACTAACATCTAACTTAGACATTATTTTACTTATCCGATACTTCCGCATACATGACCATTTTCCCTTATTATATGAACAACACTAAACGTTCCCTCCGTATATACATAAACTCTTTAGGCCTCATTAATAATGTATCTTCTTTAGCGTTACGGACACTAATTTCTTATTTTAATCTAAATTTAGTTCTAAGCGTTAACTTCATTTCAATTTAATTATAGTTTTTTTTTTTAATTTTATTTTATTTCACTTTTATAACATTGTCTTAAACTTATTATACCACAAATATTAAATCTTTCCTTTACAAGTTGACTTCTATTTCTAGTTTTTCGCAGTGGATAGACCTTACGTATCCACCCCAATAAGATTTGACCACCCACTATACACTTGTCTATTATCTTTCTTATGTCCACTTTATTACCTTCAACCCCCTCCCCATAGATACCCAGCCCTGTAGGTCTGGCATCTGCCTTGCTTTATTTTTTTCCTTATCTGTCGATCTTTACAATTGCTCCCACCAAACCCCTAACTTCTTTGGATTGGAATGCCAATTTACTAGCCCTTTGCACTCACTCCCGCTAATTTCCCAAGACAAAAATACCCTTCATTATACTGCTTGGTATATATCTATTACAATGCCCCTTATCTATTTATGTACTGATTTTTCTCAAACCAGAATGTATTATTTATTCCTCCCGCTTCTTTCTGGACTGAATACCCCTCAATATACGGAACAGTATATATCTAATACAATGCTCTTACCTATCTCTCTTTTCTCTCTCCAGAATCTATTATTTATTCCTCTTCTCAGTATTCACACAACTTTGGAACTGCTAGCATTCATTCTCTCTCTAAACTGAATACCCCTCAATATACCGAACAATATGTTGTTGTTGGCACTCTGTCGCTTACTTCGTCGAGGGTTCCAGTTGATCCGATCAACGGAACAGCATGCTCGTGAAATTAACGTGCAAATGGCTGAGCACTCCACAGACACGTGTACCCTTAACGTAGTTCTCGGGGATATTCAGCTTGACACAGTGTGACAAAGCTGACCCTTTGAATTACAGGCACAACAGAAACAGGAAGTAAGAGTGAGAGAAAGTTGTGGTGAAAGAGTACAGCAGTGTTCGCCACCATCCCCTGCCAGAGCCTCGTGGAGTTTTAGGTGTTTTCGCTCAATAAACACTCACAACGCCCGGTCTGGGAATCGAAACCGCGATCCTAT
>NC_068982.1:71762197-71762947 GCF_001194135.2 Octopus bimaculoides | reverse complement strand
GGACATAATGAACCACAACAGATATTGATGAGGAACATTTTTTCTACTATCTAACCTATATCTCTCCGATGACGTGATACCCAACTAACAGTCTTCGCTCAATACGATACTCCAATATCTGGGATATACCAGAAACAGCTGCCAGAGACTATCTTTGAGACTAAAGGTGGCGAGTTGGCAGAAACGTTAGCATGCAGGGCGAAATGCTTAGCCGTATTTCGTCTGCCGTTACGTTCTAAATTCAAATTCCGCCGAGGTCGACTTTGCCTTTCATCCTTTCGGGGTCGATTAAATAAGTACCAGTTACGCACTGGTGATATAATCAACTTAATCCGTTTGTCTGTCCTTGTTTGTCCCCTCTGTGAGTAGCCCCTTGTGGGCAATAAAGAAATAAGAAACAGCTGCAAGAGACTTTCTTTACTATTTTGTACAATTTTTACCATGCCTTAGCAGCTAAGTTTTAGATTGAATTAAATGAAATTAAATGTCCTTGTCCTGCCTTGCCTAATGGTTTGCCTTTCCTCGCTACTTTAACTACTGACTCAAAGGTAAGTCACCTTTAACCATTTTGAACAAGATAATCACATAACATCTTCAACTACTGTTCAAACTGGAATCTTGGTGGCATGACTATTTGAGCGCTCAGAACGCATACATATTTGGTTTGAGTCATCTTGACAAAATCTCCTCATATCCTCTGTGTGTGTGTGTGTGTGTGTGTGTGTGTGCAGCTATGGAAAGAAATTTACT
>NC_068982.1:71759153-71761241 GCF_001194135.2 Octopus bimaculoides | reverse complement strand
GTGTGCGTGTGTGCGTGTGTGCGTGTGTGCGTGTGTGCGTGTGTGTGTATTGAAGTGGCTCTGAGGAAGCTACAAGATATGGCATTGGCACATACCTCTGTGCACATGCTTCCTTATGGCCGAAAACCTGTAAGCTAATTAACGTAATTAAGTTACCCTCTATTTATATGCCATTCATTCATTAATTAGTATGACGCTCTTCTGGTTCACATAAATTAGTATTGCAATCTTCTGGTTGACATAAAAGTCTCATATGGAGGATGTTGGATAATTCCCATCGTCTGTGAAGTATAAGTATATTGTTTATGTATTTCACATAAATATTGGTTGTAACATCAATTAATGGCTAATTATGCACAACTCATTGAATAATTGTCGAAATTAGACGAATCAAGACTACCATGCCAGATTGATGTGTGCTTAGGAATTATACGCTCACTCATGTATATATATGTGTATATAGTTTCTTCGTCCGTCGTTGTTGATGATGACGAAGAATATCAAATGGGGGAAGAGGGCAGGGCACTGTGTGTCCGACTGAGCCCGATCAGTCCGATGTGTGCTCGGAAGGCTCTGCCGCAAGTTGGGCACTGGTGGTCTGTTGGGACTGAAGACAAGGGGTTGGCTCTGGACTTGCGCAGTTTGTGTTTTCTTCGTGCCCTTGCAATCCTGTTCTGTTCTTGAGAGGTGGCACCTCTGTTGGTGCAGTTTCTCCAGGCAAGACGGTCTAACGCTTGCCTCTCCCAGATGTCGGGGTTGCTCTCAAAGCTCTTCACTGAGGTTGTGAAGCTCTTTTTCTGCCCACCTTGCGTGCGCCTGCCTTCCACCAGTTCGCTGTATGACAGTCTCTTGGGGAGTACTGTCAGACATTTGAACAAGGTAGCCGGCCCACTTGACTTGTACTCTCCCCAGCAATATATAAATGCTTGGCAGATGATTTCGAGGGCGAACCTCTGTGTCTGGGACCTTGTCTTTCCAGGTGATTTTCAACAGCTTTCTCAGGCAATTTCTGTGGAAACGGTTTAGCCTTTTGGCGTGGCTTTCGTAAACCATCCAAGTCTCGCAGGCATACAAAAGTGTGGACAGTACACCTTCAAGTTAGTGGCCAGCCTTTTGCTTCTCCTTTCCCACACTGATTCACATTGCCGCCTGAATGCTGAGCTTCCTTTGGTGATATCTGTGTCGACTTCATTATCAATGTGCACAGAACTGGAGAGTGGGCTGCCAAGGTACGTGACATATCACCAACCTTCAGAGCTTGTCCTTCGGCAGTGATAGTTGGTGTTACATACGGCGTCTGCGGTGCAGGTTAGTGCATGACCTCTGAGTATGGACTGTGATGCCAAAGACATTGAAGGCAGTGGAAAAGCAATTCATGCTCTTCTGCATCTGGGCATTTATAGGGGCGTTGAATGCGCAGTCTTCTGCAAACAGGAAGTCGAACAATGACTCACCTTCCACTTTGGTTTTGGTCTGTAGCCTCCACATGCTGAAGAGTCTCCCAACAGTCTTGAATCTGATTTTGATGCTGGTTTTGTCGTCGTTGCATCCGACACCATGGCTGAGAACATGATGTTGAATAGCGTAGGTGCGAGTACACCTGCTTGACTCCGTTAGTGATTAGGAATGCGGCTCGAACGAGCTGGCCATCATCAAAGTGTCGCATGATTCTCATGTATTTGTTCGGGCAGCCGAACTTCCCATGGTAGTCCAAAACCCCTCACAACGGACGGTGTCAAAGCCCGCGGTTATGTCTACAGACGTTCTGTGTAGGTCCTTGTTCTGTTCCTCGCACTTCTCTTGAAGTTGGCGTGCGGCAAAAATCATGTCGACTGTCCCACGTCCCTCTCTGAAGCCACGCTGACATACCTATACATAATATAAATGTATTATATACATACATGCATATGTATGTATATACATACATGTATATACATGCATGTGTATATATATATATATATATATATAAGCAATGTTAATTCTCTAAATGAAGTATTAACAGTAACTGCACGATAAAGTGTAGTATATTGCCACTTAAGTGTGGCTGACCCCTAGGGGGTCCTTAAGTGGCAATATACTACACTATAT
>NC_068982.1:71755580-71758248 GCF_001194135.2 Octopus bimaculoides | reverse complement strand
ATATATATATATATATATATATATATATATATATATATATATATATATATACATATGCATACACATGTATACATAAACACAGACACACACGCACACACAGATACACAGACACATAGACACACATACATATATACCTGTATGCATACACGTAAACATATACGTGTGCGTGTGACCACATATATAAGTATATACACGCATCTATATGTATATATGTACATATATGTACATATATTTATATATATATATATATGCTCATACATATATGCTCATACATACACATATACATGCATACATACATACATATGTGTATATATATGTATATATATATATTCAAGCGCGCGCACGCACACATCATAAAACATATATTGCTCAATATTTGCTTAGATCATAATGTGGTTAGATATTCGCAATATCATTGAATGTATTATTCGCTATTTCCTATAAATGTTTTATTCACGCTCTCCTATATCTCGAGGCACGAATTTCGTTCAAGCTTGTAGCAATTGGGTACACGTTATTGACAAGTCCCAAGAAAGGCGAAATGCGTCTAATGGCCCCACGAGTCGCTGTTGCAATGATGTTCATTTCACTTTGATGTATATTGTGTTTTTAGCACATGTCTATGAAGATGTGTGTTGGAGGCGCAATGGCCCAGTGGTTAAGGCAGCGGACTCACGGTCATAGGATCGCGGTTTCGATTCCCAGACCGGGCGTTGTGAGTGTTTATTGAGCGAAAACACCTAAAGCTCCACGAAGCTCCGGCAGGGGATGGTGGCGAACCCTGCTGTACTCTTTCACCACAACTTTCTCTCACTCTTACTTCCTGTTTCTGTTGTGCCTGTAATTCAAAGGGTCAGCCTTGTCGTACTGTGTCACGCTGAATATCCCCGAGAACTACATTAAGGGTACACGTGTCTGTGGAGTGCTCAGCCACTTGCACGCTAATTTCACGAGCAGGCTGTTCCGTTGATCGGATCAACTGGAACCCTCGACATCGTAAGCGACGAAGTGCCAACAACAATGAAGATGTGTGAAAGCCTGTGGCCTAGCACTTTGGATGTTGCACTCACGATCAAAAGATGGTGGTTTCGATTCTCCGACCGGGTGATGCGTTGTGTTCTTGAGCAAAACATTTTGTTTCGAGTTGCACAAATTCAATTAGTCATAAAAGAATAATACTGCGAAGGACTGGCGTTCCGTTTTGGGGGTATATGTTGATCTCGGTTACTTAAACCGGGTAATCGTCCATATGATAGGACTCGAGACAGTGATACCCATATCCTATGAAACAATTTTCTCTCAGAAAAAGAAAAAAAAACCCACAGCAAGCCTTTTAACGGTGTATATGCATTTAGTATGATACTCAGATGACCATTTATATTTGATGCTGCTTCGATTGTGTTCGCATATTTTATCAAGAACGATGTACGTTGACTTCAAAACACAAAGATAATTATCTATGTCAAACATGTATGCAAACAATCCATGTAATATAAAGACAAATAAAAACGAAGATGATAGTACATCTGGTAGGAAAAAGTGACAAGGTCCCGTGTAAAATCTGAGTTGATTCTGATCAACAGTTCATATCACCTGTTTCTTAAAATCCCAGGCAAGATATTCTAGAGACCACGAAATATAATCTGCCGGAAAGCCTACTTACTACCGATATAAATATGTGCGCTTTTGTGCGCCATGCGCCCATGCGTCCACGAAAGATCCTGCCAAGGTACATAACAGCGTATTCGATGTTCTAACTAAATAGTCACGTTAAGTGTACATACATACATACATACATACATGCATATTTATGTATTAAATTGTTACACTAGATAATAACAGAGTTAATGGTATCTTCGCAAATTATTTTTTCGTGAATTATTTGCACCGTATTGAAATGTGTGTGTGTGTGTGTGTGTGTGTGTGTGTGTGTGTGTGTGTGTGTGTGTGTGTGTATAGGTATGTATATATACTTAATTACGCATCTTTTAAGATTCCGTTCAATTAGGTACTTAAATTGAGGCACCTTGCTATAATCCGCACACCAAAACAGTATTAATTGAATATTGAATATCAAGACTCCGTGCAGGGATGTTTGTACCTGATATTCCTGCCATGTGTGCAGACAGCACAACCCAGCCAAGTGAAGATGTCCACTCTTGGTAATTCAGACATGTACTTTTTATAAAGGTACTTTCTATAGTATTTCCGAAGTGTAGATTCCAAGTTAGGTGAACAGAATACGAATAAGTAACAAAGATGTACAGGTGTCAATTCATTACGGTCGTTTCAAGCGACTCCTTTATATTATTAATGAAAACATTACATTTGAAAGAAACCGTTGTCGTCAGATGGCCGCATAGACTTCAAACATAAAGGATACAGCCATTTCCTTACCATATTCACATATTTTCCGTTCGATTATTGATGGGAACATGTTAAGGTTGTATCCTTTATGTTTGAAGTCCATGTGGTCATCTGACGAGAACGGTATTTTTTTTTCAAATGTAATGTTTCATTAACCAATTGAAAGAGTCGCTTGAAATGGCCGTAATGAATTGATACCTATACATCTTTGTTACTCATTTACATACATACATACATACATACATACACACACACACACATATATATATATATACATATCTATATATATATATGTATATAT
>NC_068982.1:71752689-71754337 GCF_001194135.2 Octopus bimaculoides | reverse complement strand
GTTTCAGTTGTTTGACTGCGGCCATGCTGGAGCTCCACCTTTAGTCGAGCAAATCGATCCCAGGACTTATTCTCTGTAAGCCTAGTACTTATTCTATCGGTCTGTTCTGCCAAACTGCTAAGTTACGGGATACAAACACACACACACACACACACACACACACACACACACACACATATGACCGGCTTCTTTCATTTTCCATCTACCAAATCTACTCACAAGGTTTTGGTCGGCCCGAAGCTATAGTAGAAGACACCTGCCCAAAGTGCCACGCAGTGTGACAGAACCCGGAACTATGTGGTTGGAAAGCAAGCTACTTACCACACAGCCACTATATATACATACACACGCACATACACACACACATATATAAATACATTCATACATACATGCATGCATACATACATGCATGCATACATACATACACACATACATACATACATACATGCATACATACATACATACATACATACATACATACATACATACATACATACATACATACATATACGTACATGTACACGAACGGATATATGAATACACGTGTATACATACATACGAATGTGAGCATATATACAAGACGCGAGATATATTTGAGGACATTCGATCATTTAATGAAATAATTCTGATCTAACAGAAACCAAATGTATTTTAATAAAAGTTTATGTATCTGCTCTCAATAAGCTTTCTTATAAGACCATTCCAAGAATCTGCCTTCGGTTTTGATGATTGCTTCAACGTGGGACCGGAATCGTGGACAGGCCCGCACTAAACGGTCCTCATTCATTTCCGGTATCAGCTGCACAGTGATGGCCTTCAGTGAAGCTATGAAAGTACGAGGACGTTGATTAATCTCCCTTTCTTTAACTTTCCAAGCGTCGTAGTCCATGGGATTTTAATTTGGCGAGTAACGCATGGCTAGAGCATCGGGCTCACAATCATAAGGAAGTGAGTTCAATTCTCGGATCGGGCTCTGTGTTGTGTTCTTAAGCAAGACACTTTATTTTATGTTGTTCCAATTCACTCAGCTGTAGAAATGAGTTGCGATATCACTGGTGCTAAGCTCTATCGTCCCCTGCATAACTTCGGTGGCGTGTAGAAGGAAGGCTGGTATACATGGGTGACTGCTGGTCTTCCATAAATAACCTTGCCTGGACTTGTGCCTCGGAGGGTAACTTTCTAGGTGCAATCCCATGGTCATTCATGGGGTCTTTACCCGTTATCTTTTTACTTTGTTGTTACATGATCGTAAAGATGTTTTGGCATCCATTCTTGCATTATGTCAACTTCGCGAGAAGGTGCTAAGTCTTATAATAAACGTATAGCCTTCTACTGTGGCTTTCGATTGGTTAAAATTACCCAAAATTTGTAAACTTTAAAAGCTATTAACTCTTTATTTATTGAATTATAGTGAAAATGAATTTCATGTCAATGATTTCTTTACAAATCTATACCAATACATCAAATATGAAATCAACTGGAACAAAAATTGAAGAAATTGAAAATGTGGCAACCAAATAAAAACGATCCACCTCGTTATGTCCACGCACTTGAAGCTTCATTTCCATAGACAGAACGAATATTTCTGGCCGCTTCCATTAATGAAGAGTCCCTTTTGAATTCATACAGCATGCAGTATCTGATATAG
>NC_068982.1:71751206-71752653 GCF_001194135.2 Octopus bimaculoides | reverse complement strand
TATTTTACCGTAAGAACCGAAAAAATATCTTCAAAGTGGTCGTGTGAAAAATGCGATAGGAATTTCTCTTCAACTCAATATATATGAAAAGAGAGAGAGAGAGAAAAGGGGAGAGAGAAAGATATAGACAGAGATAAATAAATAAATAAATAAATAAATAAAGGGAGACTCCTCGCAAAGAAATAAAATAAAATTTTAAGCCTTTTTTTATGGCGACCATTGATGAAGAAATAACACTAAGTTGTCAATAAAACTTATTGACTGGCGGCAGCTACGATTGTACGGAAACGCAGAAGGTTTTTCTTTCTCTTTCTTTACTTCTTTTTTTCTGTCCTTCCCTCATCCACTTTTTCCCCTCTCACCGCTACACTTCCAGTTAAAGTTTCGGAGGTCGCTTGATTTGGGTCACTTCAAGTTCAGCTCGGCTTTAATTCCGTTTTATTATATTTTTATTTTCCCCTTGTGGTCAGTGGATAAAGGAATACCTATATCTCTTATACACGTATAAGTGATTGTGTGTATGTGTAACACACACACACATTCCCAGAGACTGACGCACACATTCACACACACACAAACATACTCAATAGACTCATATATACTGATGCATAAGACTGGCGGCAAAAACATAAACATACACGCATATACACACACAAATACTCTCTCTCTCTCTCTCTCTCTCTCTCTCTTTCACACACAGAAACACACTCACACTACTAACATCTTCTTGACGCTGAACGCATGTCGCCAGATGTGAATGCTTACAAATTTCAAACTTAAAATCCTGTACTAAATATACACTATTTACATTAATAACACAAACACGCATACACACCTACATACTGATGTAAAGAAGTACTCAATACAAACAGAAAGTGCAGTAGTTTATTTAGACCGAGTTAGTCCAGTTTGATTTGTCTGAAGACACAGATGCACGTCACGGATATTCCAGAGTAACAGGACATTTTTCTCAGTTGTACTCTGTTCCTCCCTCTCCCTGCCTTCCCCTTCGTTTTTCCCACTTCTGTGCTTGTTCCTGTCTTCTGATAGAACATTGTTTCTCAACCGGGGTCCATATGGCCCCGGAAGTTCCATACAAGAGTTTTGGGGTCCACGTAACAAAAGAGTAAATTTGGAATCCACAATAGGGCCCCTGAAAAAATTTTGCTTCAGGTTTATGTATTGGTGTATATTGCAAGAAACAGCTATGTTTTTTACTCTAACCTTTTACATAGTTTAATCTACACAAGTTAATGTGTGAAAAACAAAATAGGAATTTCGAAAGAAGTTTCTATAAAATTAGATTTTAAACATCGAATGGCTATAGGGTTTCACCAGAATAAAATAGTAATCATAGTGCATAGATTTAAAAAATGGTTGAGAACCCCAGTGATAGAACATTAATGACATCAAGCTCACCTGGTCTACAAAGATCGTAAAAAATGCC
>NC_068982.1:71748392-71750177 GCF_001194135.2 Octopus bimaculoides | reverse complement strand
ATGTTGAAAAGGATAAAGAATAGCATGTAACCTTGTCTTGGACCGACATATACATCAACCGAATCCATCACCCGGCTTTCTGGCATCACAAATTCGATATTATTCTAAGGCATTTCTATAACGCTGTGTAACAATTTTTTTTATTTATATATTTATTTTTGTCTTTGATCTGTGTTATTTCTTATTTGCTTCTATCTAGAAATCAAAGAAAACGACTACCATCCTCTTCAAACTTTGCTTTTGTGACTTTAACATCAATGTTCTGAAACTGGCTTATTTTCCATTACATTTCAGACAGATTCGGTGCTGAGTTGCTGAAGCAGAAATATCGTTATAGCAAATATTCTGCTCAATACCACAGATTTGCCTGTCAGTTGCTTAACCTTAACCACTTAGTGGCTGACAATATGTGCATCTCTGATGATGAGCAGTAGTGGGGAAGCATCATAACCATGTGTTGAGAGAGAGATTCTTTGGTGTTTGAATAAATGTTTGAAGTAAATATTTGCCATTTTTCATACTTTCTAAGGGTAAGCAAATTTTCATACTTCCTAGGAGTAAGCTAAGAGAAAATAACAGTTACTACCCAAGGACAAAATTCGTGTTACACAGTGTAATTTGTACATTCTTGGGAGTCCACACGTATTGCTTGTCATCTTCTTCCATAAAAACCTCCTCCAGATCATGTCGAAGTTAGCTTTAAAATAGGGGTGTAAGGATACTTAACGTCTTTTAGATGTTTCCAGTGATCTCACTAACTACAAAAATGATATTCACCCTGCCTCTCCTAGGTCAACAATCGAATCGACTCTCGCTTGCCTATTTTTTTTATATTAGTTTTCATCCAATCAAGAAAGATTCTGCTGAAAGCTTACTGTATTGAGACAGGAATGAAATTGTCCAGTAGATTTCGAGGTGCTGTTTGTTGCCCATTGTACATATTGGACTTACCGGTACTTGGCTCGTAGTCGCATTGTTAAGGAGCTCGCTTTGCGAGCACGTGGTTTTGGGTTCGGCCTCGTTGCAAAGTACCTTTGGCAAATGTCCGACACAAGCCCCTAATCGACCACGTTTTCTGAGTAAATTTGGAAGATGAAAACAGTGTGGAAGCCTCTTATACACACACACACGCATGTATGTATGTATGTATGTATGTATGTATGTATGTATGTATGTATGCATTCATGTATGTATATATGTTTGTGTGTACGTATATGTATACACACACATACACACAAACACATGTAGATGCGTATGTCTGTGTGTGTGTGTATATATATATATATATATATATATATATATATATATGCGTGCGTACGCGTGTGCGTGTGTCATTGTGTATGCCCCAATACTACTTGACAACCGAAGTTGGTTTGTTTACATTCCTGTAACTTAGCGGCTTGGCAAAAGAAACCGCTTCTCACCCTAGAAACATGCATATATACCAAAAGTGCCGAACGTGATGCACCGCTCCCCATCCCACTCTCACTTTCTAGGTACGCTACAGAATATTTTGTCTTCGACTGCGGCTATACTGGGACCTCGCCTTAAAATTTTAGTCGAATGTATCGACCTCCTTACTTTTTTTTTTAAAGCCTGTCACTTACTCTGGATCTTTTTTAAAACGGGGGCCACATTTTTCATTAACGAAGCACTTTGAAACTTGGAACACTGGTAGAATGTGTCATATAAAACATCTTTTTCTTTTAGTCTTCTTAAAAAAAAAAGAAATCCATAAATTATTCCATGTTAAAGTTGTCTTATTTCTGTAATTTCAACCAATCA
>NC_068982.1:71746596-71747212 GCF_001194135.2 Octopus bimaculoides | reverse complement strand
GAGAGAGAACATAGAAAGATATTTCAATGGCTGAAAATCCTTCTCAAAGCCTTTGACCTCTTCTCGTATAAGAGCTGATATTTTGGACATTTCCCCATCCCCCCTCTCAATCTCTTTCTTTCTTTCTCTCCCCTCTTTGAACCAAGACACGGGCGACGAATAAAAACATAAAACACTGGGGGTTTTCTTTTTATTGTCGTTCTTTCAAGTCGTTATCGTCGTCGTCGTCGCCGTCGCTGTCGTTGTTGTACTTTCTGTGTTTATTATTTTTTTCACAGCTGTGGTTGGTCGCGGCATAATCTATCACAAGGCAGATGCACTGACAGACTGACTGACTGACTAACATACGTGGGTGATTAAAAAAACAAAAACAAAAAAACCGAGATGGTGAAAAGGATGTTATTGTAGAGCGATATCCAGAGGATTGAGTTGATCTATAGGTGCTGTATAATGGCGTCTAAACACACACACACACACATACATACATACATACATACATATGCATACATACATTTCTGTTTTCGCGCACAACACGTCGTCTTCGACGTCAGTTCGTCATGTGTGTGTGTACATACACATATATGTATATATATATATATAGATATATATGTATATA
>NC_068982.1:71744395-71746076 GCF_001194135.2 Octopus bimaculoides | reverse complement strand
ATATATATATATATATACTTACTTGGAAAGAGATAAAGGAGGAGACATGTAAGAATGCGTCTGGTTTGTGCGACAGACTGAAGGAAAAGAAAGATGGACGATGGTCACATGTGAGCAACAAGAGAGAGTAAAGGAGGAAGAGGGAGAAAGAGAGAGAAAAGTTGAAGGGGAGAAATATATATATACACACACACACACATACATACATATGTATACACACACACGTGTATATGCATACGAAACAAACATGAGTGAGCGTGTCCAATCATCTACGTTGGGTTTTTTTTACCCTGTTTTCCTCGTATGAGTAGAGCACCTTCTGCAATTCGCTCTTGATCTCGACAGCGATGTTGGTACAGCGACCTATGAATTGCATTTTCATCTTAGGGAAAAGTCCGCAGGTGCTAAATCAGGCCAATAGTGCGGGTGCGGAAGCGATACCATGTTGTCTTTGGCAAGGAACTCACGAGGGAGGAGAGTTCGGTTACAGGATGCATTGTCGTCATTAAGAATCCAAATCTTCGCGCTCCACAGATCATGTTGCTTTCACCGAATATCCTCCCTCAAACGCTTCAAAATGTCGCAGTAGAACTCTCAATTGACGGTCTGGCCCTGGGGGGACGAATTTTCGATGCACAATGCCACATTTCCAGAGGTGATGCTCGTTGCAGGTCTTCCACATCACGCATCGCCTTCCAGGTACGTTATCCCGCTTTTGAAGCGCCCGTGCCACTCGAAACACTGCGTACGATCTATTCCCGAAGCATAATCAATGTCTCCGTAGCAGACTTCGCAAGTTTAACACAAAATTTCACTTTGACTTTTGTTCTTATTCATAACAAAATCGCAGACAACAGCATGCACATGATCACAAAATCATATATTTCACAACTTGCGAAGTAAACAGCGATGTCACTCGGCACACTGCCCCATGAAGGTCACTGCTAGCTCTCACTGCGCACGCAATAGCGTGCTGCCATCTGTTGGCGCGCTACATAACAGGTCCGGGAACCTTTTGATACTACCACATATTTTTCTTCATCATCCTGTACTACATACACACATGCATATATACATACATGCGTACGTGCATATGTGCAAATACACACATGTATATACATACATGCCTGGTTACATGCATACATACGTACGTATGAGCATACATGTAAGTATATACTTTCGTACATGCATTACATAAATACATAAGTACGTACATACATGCATACGTACAAATAAACTTACATGTGTATATGTATACGTGCATACATAGTACATGTACGTATATATATATATATATATATCGTTGCTATATCCAAATTTGACTAACTACGTATTTTTATTTTTTCAATATTTAATTTTGCTTGCAATAAGCCAGTTCTTTTGGTCAAACTATCGTATCTCCAGCTGCTTCAGATGCCAAAATATCAAAAATTGTCAAAAGAGTAGTACAATGGTAAAACTATTTCTTCGTTTTCTGAAAAAGCGACGTTTTGGACTTAAGACACTTTTGCATTATAGCAATGATATATACATACATATATACTACACACAAACACACGTCATACATAATACATACATACATACATACATACATATATACATACGTACATACATACAAACGTACATACATACGTACGTACATACATACGTGAATACATTCATGCATACATGCATGCTTACA
>NC_068982.1:71742869-71744142 GCF_001194135.2 Octopus bimaculoides | reverse complement strand
CGCATACATATATATACATACATTCGTTCATGCATACATACGCATACATACATAGACACACATGTATATATACATACACATCCATCCATCCATCCACACACAAACACACACACACACATTCACACATATGCATACGTACGAAATGCATACATACATACATGCATACATACATACATACATACATACATACATACATACATACATACATACATGCACACACACACATACATACATACATACATACATATATACGTACGTACGTACATACATACATACATACATACATACATATGTTCATACATATGAAGATTTATTTTATAGTTCATTGTATTTATTTGTTAACATTTACTGTTTTGTAAGTCACACAAAAATAAGTGGGGAACCCTAATAAAAGCCAAGGTGAACTTGGACATCAAGAAGAAAAATAAAAACGAAATTGCTGAGCGTTTCTTTCTTAAATAGTTTTATGGTTCAGAAAAAGTAGGGGAGAAATGCATGATGGCGGTAAGGATGATAGTCATGAGGGATGGTGAGAGGAGAACGAAAAAGTAACGATAGAAGAATAAAAGGTGGAGGATGTGGGAGAGAGGAGGGGGCGAGGAGAAGAGAAAGGAGGAGAATAGGGAGGTGTGAGGAGGGGTGCAGGAGGAGAGACAGCGTGACCGAGAAATTAAAAAGAGAAGGAAAAGAAATTTACGTAGTTTCGGCGGCACCTTCAAAGGTAACTTAACATATAGTTTAAAAGAATGGATACATATATATGTGTGTGTGTGTGTGTGTGTGTGTGTGTGTGTGTGTGTGTGTATGTGTATGTGTGTGTTTGTGTGTGTGTGTATGTAAGTGTGTGTATGAGTGTGTGCGTGCATATATACATACTATGAACAGGGTTTATATATATATATATATATATATCTGTATACATACATTTATACACACTATGTATAAGGAATATTTATACACACACACATACATATATACATATATATATATATACAAAGATGTATCAGTATGGTTGCATGGATGTGTGGATGGATATTAATATGCATACGTGTATATATAAGATGTATGTATGTGTGTGTGTGTGTGTGTGTGTGTGTGTGTGTGTGTGTGTGTAAAAATATGTAATACAATACAATACAATATACACTTGCACACGTATATACACGCATACTTATATATTCACGGAATCCGAAGAAAGTGATATATACTCAGATATATACTCAAAAGACACATATACACAAATGCGCACATACTCCCTTATACACACACACAC
>NC_068982.1:71738592-71739922 GCF_001194135.2 Octopus bimaculoides | reverse complement strand
CATCGGCCCCAGTGTTTCACTGGTACTTAATTTGATGCGACTTTACTCTATACTGTTTTGTCCCCCCATCCTTCTCTAATTCCCCTTTACCGTTTTCTATCTGTCTCTCTCCCCTCTTTCTCCTTTTCTCTTTCTCTCGTTGCCCACACGTGACCATCGTCCATCTTTCTTTACCTGCACGACGTTCTAAGAACTGAACGTTTTCTATCTCTCTCTTCTACCTTTTCTCTTTTCAAAGAAATTATTTCTCAGCGTTCACTCAAGTGCTCAACTGGTACTTATTTTATCGATTTCGAAAGGATGAAAGGCAAAGTCGACCTTGGCGGAATTTAAACTCAGAACGTTAAGACGGACAAAATGCCGCTAAGCATTTTACCCGGCGTGCTAACAAGCGTGCCAGCTCACCACCTTATAAACAACAATAATAATCATAAGCTTCTCAAATTGTTGGTAGATTTGACCCGTCATTCGCTTTCATATCAGCGTCTTGGGTACCTTAGTAGAAGTACTGAGGTCTATTTCTTCGACTAATACCCTTTAAGGCAGTGCTCCAGCATGGCCGAAGTCAAATGATTGTAACAAGTAAAAGAACTAAATTAAAGTATCACTTAATATTTCTTTAGTAGAGAAGATATTCGTCAATTTTTACAAGGAAACTTTTCACAATGACGTTTGCCTTTATCGACCATCATCAGGCAGTGCGTTGTCATTTGGTAAGCTGAAACTTCGAAGTCACTATAACCCATGTCTTTCTAAAAATTAATGTGTGTGTGCGCGCTCATGTGTGTGTGATATGTATATGTGTGTGTGTGCACGCGTGCGCGTGAAAATGTGTTTCACACCCCACTGATCGTCAGGCGACAATAAACACGCTCACTCGACACACGCACACATACCCTACTTACATACACACGCACGCACACACACACACATACATACATGTACATATTCGTGCATCTGTGATTCTATATCTATGTGTTTGTTTAGACCAGGGGTTTTCAAACTGTGGTCCGCGGACCACAGGGGGTCCGCAAGGACAAGACAGGGGGTCCGTGGACAGCAAATACTTTTTATGGGCAATTTGATTTTATATGTTTTTAATCGAAATCTTTTAATTGACAATAAACCTATTTGTTAAACACTGTTAAATAAATAAATGTAAAAATATGTTATTTTAAGCAAATATTTATGTATAAATTTCATAAGCGTTTATAAGGGGGTCCCTAAGGTAAAGCCTGAAATATAAAGGGGTCCGCAAGTCAAAAAGTTTGAAAACCCCTGGTTTAGACTGACGTGAATATCGGCGTTGCATGTGTTACGTTCTTTTAAG
>NC_068982.1:71736263-71738253 GCF_001194135.2 Octopus bimaculoides | reverse complement strand
CAGGTTACTTTCTTAGGGCTTACTTCAGAGGGGGGTGAGGTGGGGGTGAGGGCTACTCAACAACAACAGCTGTGATGGTAGGCGGTAGTAGCGACACTTATTAGTCACGATCTGAAAATGTGTGTGTGTGTGTGTGTGTGTGTGTGTGTGTGTGTCTGTGTGTGTGTCTGTGTGTCTGTGTGTGTCTATCCGCCTGTATCTGTATTGACGATATTGATTCCTACTTATCAGTCCATTCACTCGGGGCCTACTACTTTTCGATCTTGTCACTTGGTGGTGGTGGTCGTTGTCGTCTTCGTCGTGTTGATAGTGGCGGCGGCGGCGACGGCCGCGGTGGTGGTGGTGGTGGTGGCGACGACGACGACGACTACGTCGACGACAAATAATGGAGATGATGGTGATGATGATGATGATGATGAGCACGATGATGCTGAGGACGATGTTACGGGTGATGCTAAACGATGACGACGTTGTTAACAACAACAATAACAACACAACTCGTAAACAGCTAACAACTAACAACAACAACAACAACAACCACAACAGTAAATGGAGATCGAAAATGGTCGACAAACTAATATCTCACTAAATAGACAGAAAAATAAATAGAAAGCGGAATAAGCTCTTTGATGTGGCGTCAGGTGTGTATGTACGCGTGTGTATGTGTATGTGTGTTGTGGGGGCGAGGTGGTGGTAGTGGTTGTGGTGGTGGTGAGTAAATATGGAGAGTTGAACGTAATGTTTGTATGAGAGATATGTGGCAGTTAGGTAAAGTGGTTGAGTGAAGGAGTTATACACGTACATGCGTGCAAACATACATACATATGTACGTACATGCATACGTACGTACACACACACACACACACACACATACATACATATATATTTATATACATACACATGCATATACATTTATAGATATGTATATATATATAGTTACACACGGATGTATATATATATAGTTACACACGGATGTATATATCTATATATATATATATATATACAGTTACACAAGGATATATATATATATATATATATATATATATAGTTACACAATGATATATATATGTGTGTGTATATATGTATATATAGTTACACAAGGATATATATATATACATATATATATATGCGCACGCTTAACCACGCACACGCAGAACACACTCACACATATATCTGCATTCGTACACACACACACACACAAACGCACATATTCCAGTTGATGGTGATGATGATGTTGATGATGATGATGATGATGACGACGATGATGGTGAAGTGGATGATGTTGAAGGTGATGACGAAGATGATGACATCGTCAAACGTTGACCTATGACAACGGCAGTAGACAGCCATAACAGCCGGGATGATGATGATGTAGACGATGATGATGATGATGATGATGATGATGATGATGATGATGATGATGATGATGATGGTGATGATCACGACGACGAAGATGGCGACGGTGATGTTAATGGTGGTGGTGATGATGGTGATGATGATCATGATGTGACTTTATTAAATGTTGCTTGTGATGGTAGCCGTTCATAGTGCAAAAACAGCAGTAGCAGCAGCAGCAGCAGTAGTAGCAGTAGTAGTAGTAGTAGTAGTAGTAGTAGTAGTAGTAGTAGTAGTAGTAGTAGTAGTAGTAGTAGTAGATGAAAAAAAGCTTAGATCTACCGTTTTTGATGGTATGTTTTGCATAAAAGTGTAGTTTTTCCAAATTCAAATTTAATTTCAATCACTCAAACCTCCCTTTCTACTTCTCTATGTCTGCCTCTCATACACACACTTAGACACACAGAGCATATATGTAAACTATATATATATATATATTATATATATGCACACACACACAGCATATATGTAAACTATATATATATATATATATATATATATATATATATTATATATACACACATATATATTCGTGTGTGCGTGCTTATATCTATACAGGCGTGCACATGTATGTGTATGAATGTATATATATATA
>NC_068982.1:71734295-71735610 GCF_001194135.2 Octopus bimaculoides | reverse complement strand
AAATGATAAAGCAAAAAAAATATGGAGGGGAGTTGGAGATGGTGGTGGTGTCTAGCGGAAAAGAAAAGAAAATATTTCAAAACGTCAATTATAAATGTATTATTTTCAATTGTTATTCATGTTGAAAGCCTAAGTAATGTAGAGGAAAACACACTCTCCACATTGTCGTCTGTCTTTAATATCTCGCTCCTCTGTAATCTGTAAAGCTTTGATGTTTAAAGCCGCCTGTCAGCTTGACTAAACATGGCCTCTCTCTCTTTTCTCTCTCTCTCTTCTTTTTCTCCCTATAACACTCTTTCTCACTCACTGCTTCTCATTCACTCTTTCTAACTCTTTCTTTCTAATACGCTTTCTCACTAATTCTCTCTCATTCTTCCCACTGCCTCACTCTGTTTCACTGTCTCCCACTTTATCGCTATGCCTCCCACTGTAACTCCTACTCACTGCTACTCACTCTTTCAATGTTTGCCGTTCTTTCATTACCTCTCTGTCTGCCTCCTTATCTCTCTCTCTCTCTCTCTCTGCCTTCCTATCTTTATCTACTTCCCTAGATCTCACTCCGTCTCTCCTTTCCAATTTCTCTCTCTCTCTGTGCCTTCCTATCTGTTTCTACCTCCCTACATCTCACTCCGTCTCTCCTTTCCAATTTCTCTCTCTCTCTCTCTCTCTCTCTCTCTCTCACACTGCTACCCATCATTCACTGCTTTCTATTCTTTCTCTGCCTCACTCTCTTTCACTATCCTTTTTATTACTCCCACTCTCTCATTACTTCTTACTCTCTGCCTATCTCTTACTCTTTCATATTTTTCGCTTTTTCCTCCCCGTCTCTTTCGTTTACTTTCACTTTCTCTTTTACTGCCTCACCTTCCTTTCTTCCTTTTTTCATAATCTCCCCCTCCATTTGTTTCTCACTCTTTCTTACTTGCTCTTTTTTCTTTTCTCTTTCACTATCTTTTCTTTCTCTTCGACTCTCTCTTTCCTCCTCTCTCATATTTACCTGCTCTTTTTCTCTCTCACACTTTTTACTACCTTTTCTTTCACCTCAATTTTTAACTCATTCCTATCTCTTTCTCCTTTTCTCTCTCACTCTCTTCCCAATTATTTGCAATTTTCCCCTCTCTCACTGTTTTCCTATCGTTTCTTTCTTTTTTATCTCCATCACGTCTCCTCTCACACACGTTATATTACCTTTCTCTCTCTTCATTTACTTTTTTTTCTTACTTTCACTTTCACTTTCTCTAATCTATATTTTTTAAATATTTCTATTCCAACCTTTTCCTTTTTCTTCGCTACATCTCTATTTTCTTTCACTTCT
>NC_068982.1:71733309-71734172 GCF_001194135.2 Octopus bimaculoides | reverse complement strand
AGCCGTCTAACTAGTATATGTGTGTGTGTGTGTTTGTGTGTGTGTGTGTGTGTGTGTGTGAGTTCCTTGTCTTTTGTCTTCCTTTTCTTTTACCATTTTCCTCTATCGTTCTTATTTCAAAAGTTTTCCGTCTCACTTTTCATTTTCATTTTTTTTCTCCTTAGTCCCCTCCCCCAATCAGTCACAGTCTCCTTCCCTTCCTCCTTACATCTATCTATCTACCTATCTATCTACCTACCTACCTACCTATCTATCTATCTATCTATCCATCTACCTACCTATCTATCTATCTATCTATCTATCTATCTATCTATCTATCTATCTATCTATCTATCAGTCTGTCTATCTATCTATCTATCTATCTATCTATCTATCTATCTATCTATCTATATATCTACTTCTGTCTCTGTGTATGTGAAGGGGAGTCTTCACACTCCCGTTTCTCTATTACAATTTCACGTAAACATTCTACATTTTCTAGCACCTCACCTTTTTTACTTTATCTTCTCTATGATCCCCCCACCCTTGATCTGTCTGTCTTTATCTCACCCTATCATCCTCTCACTGTCTCCCCTTATTCCGCCATCACTCCTCTGCTCCTCTCTTCTTTCTATCTCATATTTCTTTACGGTTCTCTTTTTTCTCTCCGTCTTTAGTTTTCCTCTTTTATCTATTCATACATTTCACCCCCCCCCCATTCCCTCTTCCTTTATTTATCCATCTCCTCATACTCACTCTCCTCACACTCTCTTATTTCTTTCACTATTTCCCCGCTTCCTTCTTTCTATCTCTTCTCTAAAATGGTTTGCTTGTTCACTATATTCTTCATTTCTCTCTCTCCCTCTCTCATCTCCCTCTCTCAT
>NC_068982.1:71730011-71732483 GCF_001194135.2 Octopus bimaculoides | reverse complement strand
TGTGTGTCTGTGTTTGTCCCCCAACATCGCTTGACAACCGATACTGGTGTGTTAACGTCCCCGTAACTTAGCGGTTCGGCAAAAGAGACCGATAGAATAAGTACTAGGTTTATGAAAAATAAGTCCTGGGGTCGATTTGCTCGACTAAAGGCGGTGCTCCAGCATGGCCGCGGTCAATTGACTGAAACAAGTAAAAGAGAAAAAGATAGATAGATAGATAGACATATTATTCTTATATAAGCATGTTGTTGACAGATACATATGATTCTTACATAAGAATAATAAATTTGTACACTACAAAAGTATAGAGCAGTGTTTCCCAGCCTATTTTCCCCCCAGTACCCACTATAACTTTCCAGAAAAATGTTTGCTCCACCGGTGGTAGGGAAAAAATAACTTCATTTCTAATGTTATAATATCTTTAATATTTCTAATATTTTTAGTATTTTTTAAATATTTTTAATGTTTTATTACAATTATTTAATAAAGAAGAATCTATTGGTAACTCTTTTATCAAGTACGGAGTACAACAAAAAAAGTACATTATTGACGAAGAAAAAAAGTGAATCATTTAAGTGAGAACCTTGTGCCTGGTGACTATGGCACCATGCCCCAGCACAATTTCCCCAGGCCCCCACCAGTGGGGCGTATGCCCCAATTTGGGAATCACTGGTATAGGGTAACCCATCAGATTAATGTAAAATTGTTTTTATTATAGCTGAATATTAAAACAAACATTGATATAGATCGATACACGCACACACGTGTGTGTATGTTTTGCAGTGTTTCACAAAATAGTAAATAGAGAACTTCAAATAATTGAGTTTATCCATGCAATTACTAAACAAAATTTCCCTATAGAATTGCTTATATATAAAACTTACAAATATCTATCAATTTGTCCTCTTCTCTATATTTATCTATATTTGTTTGTTCATCTATCTATGCATGTATATAACTATTCTCCCATTTTACTACACACACACACACACACACATATACATATACTGAGACATGATGTAGCTAAGACACTGTATAATGCGATCCGTGGGAAGGATAGACTCGAGGCCAAAGAAATAAGAACCCACAGTATGGTAGAAACCATAATCGCTTATAATAAGAAAGAGTACTGGTCGAATGTCCTTGTGAAAACCTCAATAAAATTTAAGCATTATTGACCTGACATAGTGATTCAGGATTGGGAAGAGAAACTGTGTACACTTGTGGAAATCAGCTACCCAACGGATGTTAGCATAAAGCTAAAGAACAGTGAAAATACCAACGCTGAACTATTAAAAAATCTACAGTTACTCTATTTAGATTACAAGTTCAGGTTTATACCTGTAATTATTGGGGCACTGCCTAAATACAAATCTTGATAAGTTATGCTTCTCAAAACCAAAGGGGAAAAAGCTGATTCGAAGACTACAGAACCAAGCTATCACTTGAACTGTAAATGTAAAACTTTCCAGAAGTTTATCATTTAAGTATATATGACCATGTCTAGACATGCAGCTATATGCATGAGAATACATAAAACAAAGAACTACAAATCTGCACATATACATGCATACCCTGTTAATGTTGATGAAATTCCAACGAAGGAGCCTTGCATCTAGGTGAGAAACCTGGCTCTTTCTCTATTGGCAAGAAATCTTGAAATAAAATTAAATAATAACAGACATACACACATGCATACAAACATATATATCACACTGCCTAAATACGAATCTTGTGAAATTAGGCTCCTCAAAGCCAGAAAGGAGAAAGCTGATTCGAAGACAACAGACCTAAGCCATCTTTAAAACTTTCCAGAAGTTTATCATTTCATACATACATACATACATATATACATGCATACATGCATACATACATACATACATGCATACATACATACATACATCTATTATCATAGATGCATTAGGTTATGTACCAACGAATTTACATAAGAACCTATAAATTCTAGGTTTTTTTAAAGAAAGAGCAAAAGAAATTGGTGCGGATTCTTCAAATCCAATCTATTAGTAAGACATTCCAAAGATCTTCCATCTGAGATTCTTTAGATGAATAGAAGCTCTCACTTTGGTGTGCACATCGACAGTACAACCAACACACCAACTCAACCACATATTTACAAACAGCGGGATCACTGTTAACGCAAAAAGTCTTGTCGCTTTGTTAGCAACCGGCTTGAACCCTCTCAAGAACTTAGATAAGCTCACAGAAAACCCATACTTACATGTATACACACATACATACTTATTATTTTATTCTATTATTTATTTCAGTCATTTGACTGCAGCTGTGCTGGAATACCACCTTAAGGGGTTTTAGTCGAAGAAATCGACCCAAGACTTATTCTTTGTAAGCTTAGTACTTATTCTATTTGTCACTTTTGCCGAACCGTTAAGTTACGGGGACGTAAACACACCAACATCGGTTGTCAAGCGATGGGGAGGGGAACAAATACAC
>NC_068982.1:71724170-71724555 GCF_001194135.2 Octopus bimaculoides | reverse complement strand
TGTATATATGTAACAGAACTGGAAAGTGGAAACTTTTGGTACTGTTTATTATACACATGTTTCATTTGCTAATAAAAAATTAGACGTTTAAGGAATTTCTTATTAGAAATTTATCAGTCAGAAAATTCATAATAGAAAAATCACACGTGGATGAAGCATTTATATTTCTCACACAACAACTTTGCAAGTAGTATTTCCACTATTCTCAATTTTGATATGTATTTTGACTAAACATGCAGTAGCTACTGTGGTGACATATCGATTGTAATAATGGAATAAGCAGCTATGCTTCTGCTTCACGTGGATTTACCCTAACTACCTACATTATATGTATAATTATTCGTTTATATATATATAAAAAAGGGCATTACTATATTTTATATAT
>NC_068982.1:71721506-71724160 GCF_001194135.2 Octopus bimaculoides | reverse complement strand
TACGTTCTTAGTTCAAATGCCGCCGAGGTCGACTTTGCCTTTCATCCTTTGGCTGTCGATAAAATAAGTACCAGTTGAGCACTGGGTTGATGTAATTGACTTATCTCCTCCATCGAATTTCAGTCCTTGTGCCTGTAGTAGAACCATGATAAATCCCAGCTGTTTCCTCTTAAAGCACATCTGCTTATTCCGTTATTACAATCGATATGTAGCCACAATAGCTGCTGTATGTTAATCAAAATACGTATTAAAATTGCCCTATATTTTTCGCTCTCAGTTCTTTTTTTGTGTGTTTTTTTATTCGTTCTTTCTTCATTCCTCCACCCCTCAATCCTTTCTGTCGAAGAGTGTAGAGTCGAAACATCAAACAATTTTCCATTTTCCCTTAGCGTTAAACTAATATACCTGCTTGCTGTTCCTACACCTGTCATCGTCTTTTGTTATATATTTATTACGCACACACTCACACACACACACACACACACACACACACACATCAATACAGGAGTTTGGTAATAACTTTCGATATTATTTCTTCACGATTACACGTGCTTCATTTGTTAACATTGTTTGATTCTCTCTCAAGGTGGCGAGCTGGCAGAATCGTTTGCATGCAAGGCGAAATGGTTAGCGGTATATCGTTTGCCGCTATGTTCAGAGTTCAAATTCCGCTGAGGTCGACTTTGCCTTTCATCCTATCGGGGTCGATAAATTAAGTACTAGTTACACACTGGAGTCGATGTAATCAACTATCCCCCACCAAAAAAAAAATTTCAGGCCTTGTGCTTATAGTAGAAACGATTATTTGATTATCTCGAAGGCGGCGAGTTGGCAGAAACATTAGCACGCCGGGCAATTAAATAAGTACCAGTTATGCACTGGGGTCGATATAATCGACTTAATCCGTTTGTCTGTCCTTGTTTTTTCCCCTCTGTGTGTAGCCCCTTGTGGGCAGTAAAGAAATAAGAAACATTAGCACGCCGGCCGAAATGTTTGCCAATATTTCGTCCGTTCTGAGTTAAAATTCCACCGTGGTCGACTTTGCCTTTCATCCTTTCAGCGTCGATAAAAATAAGTGCCAGTTGTACACTGGGGACGATTTCACCGACTTATCCTTCCCCCAAAATTGCTAGCCTTGTGCCAAACTTTGAAATCAATATTATTTGATTCTCTGTTCGAAGAATTTCTAATAGGAGACATATCACATGTTTCTCCTGCGCTTCCAATTTTGTAACTCCCATTAGGAAACGAAACACATGTAATGGTGCAGAGATAATATAAAAACTTTTTTCCAAATTCCTGTTTTCATTTGTAATTAGTCTACAAAAAGTATTTTCCAGTATTTCTCAACGTTTATGCATACCTCACACAAATTTAACATCTTCATAGAACTTTGGAGTACTGGAATAAGCAGATGTACTTTAAGAGGATATCCGCACAGTATATATTATGCGGATAGTCTTTGGTGCTATGTAAACCACACTACCTGCCAGCAAATGTCTTTAAAGATCACCCCGCCTCCTTTGTGCGAATTTGGGCCTAACACAGTTTTGAAAGCACGATAAACTGTTTTTACCTGAATAGAAGCAGATTCTTAGACAGCATGCCCTTCCACATCGCCGATCCTCGTCAGTTCAACCTCCTATCTTCGTGCAGGACAACGCTCCCTGTCATACTACGAAGAGAGTCAAAGATTTTTTGAATGATGAAAAGGGTGACCAGTCTCATGGACTGGTCACATCAAAGTTCCGATATCAACCTTATAAAAAACGTTTGGAAAATTATTGAAGATGGAGCGTGAAGGAAAGATCCAAAGAACCAAGATGAACTCTGGGAATTATTGAAAAACGAATGCAACAATATTACTCCATCATTTTGCAAGAAATGAATTCGGTCCTGTGGTAACAGATCTCAGGAGGTCATTAATAGTAGAAGGATGTTCACAAAATATTGATAATAAGGGTTTCATTTTTGTTCTTGTACTATTTTTCATTGTGTTTCTAAGAGACCCTTAACTTTTGGCCGTTGCAGTTTGGAAGATTATTTGTTAATTTCCTCATAACTTACGAAATATTAATTCCATTCACTTGACATTTTCACGAAAGATAGATATTAGATATAATCTAAATATGAGTAAAATATCTAGTCTCAACGTTTTGTTAATCTTCTATAATAACTATTTCAATACACTTGTTCTTACTGACCCTTATATTATGGCCGCTACTGTAGATATAGATATAGATATATACATATATAAAGGGCAAAGACCCTCTATGTATATACATATACAAAGGATAAAGACCATGAGATTGCACCTAGAAAGTTCTCCGAGGCACAAGTCCGGGCAAGGTTGTCTATAGAAGACCAGCAGTCGCCCATGCATACCAGCATCCCCTCTACACACCACTGATGTTATCCAAGGGAAAGGCAAATGCCGATACAGCTTGGCACCAGTGACGTAGCAACTCATTTCTGCAGCTGAGTAAACTGGAGCAATGAGAAATAAAATGTCTTGCTCAAGAATACAACATGAAATCAGGTCTGGGAATCGAACTTACTATCTCATCATTGTGAACTTGCCCGCTGAGCCATGCGTTTTCACACACACACACACACACACACACACACACACACACACACACACACACACACAC
>NC_068982.1:71719887-71720864 GCF_001194135.2 Octopus bimaculoides | reverse complement strand
GAGAGAGAGTGAGAAAAAGAGCTATTTCTTCCATTTTGTTTTTTTTAGAGGAAAATTTTTAATTCCATTATTTCACAAAGGATCGTAAGGACTGATAGAAGGGAAAGTATCTTAGTGTTAATTAAATTGTCCGTTTTGTTGTTTACCGATGAGATCTTAAACAAGCCGAGTTTCTCGTAAGTGCAACCTTATCTAATTTTACTATATTCTATTGTAGCTTTCTACTGAAGAACAAAAAAGAAAAAAGAAATGAAACGAAAAAGAAAAATGGCGGCGAAGATAATCTTCTATTTCGCCTTTGTTGTTTGTCTTTAATAAATAACAATACCTAGAAATCTTTGAAGGCTAAAAATAAATAAATAAAAATTCTTACTCACAGAGCAAAAGCAAAAATAGAATTTACAAGCAAAAGGAAACGTAAAAAAAAAAGAAAGAAAAATTAAAATCAAAAGGAATTTGGAAGATATTTTAAATGTTCCGACCACGTTTTAGAACTGTGGCGCTTCTCACTGAGCAACCTCCAAGTTACATCGTTTTGCATTCAGTCGGTTTCTCATGTTTTAGGAATAAAAAAAATATATATTTGAAATTTCAATTAGGTGTAAAGTTGGTGCAATGCCTACAGCGAAGTAAAGATGAAGTGATTTTTTTTTTAAATATATACTTCTTAGAAGTAAATATGGCGTGGTTAGGAGCGGCGGCAGCGACATTAATTAGGATAAAAGCAATTAGAAAGTTAAAATAATGATAATAATAATAATAATAAGAAGAAGAAGAAGAAGATTTTAATGAGGTATTATTCGAGACGGTCGAATCGATGATGAGATAACTAGAAATTTTGTGTCGACCGAAAAGAAATTAACGGAAACGTTTTAACGTTTTTAAGGTGGTCTCTCACAAAGGTATAAGGTTATGTTATTAAACCATAACACATACATACATACATACATACATACGTAGGTTTATATATATATATA
>NC_068982.1:71716147-71717464 GCF_001194135.2 Octopus bimaculoides | reverse complement strand
ATTCTCGTTGGTCAGTGATCTTTGTCTCGCTCCGTTAAATATTGTGCTTTTAACACAGCATGTCTAAGAAAAGATTTTCTCTCAGACAAAAACCACTGCATCATGCCCGTTAATGGTGTACATACTAGCTTTGTTGTTATATTTCCTTCTTTTTCTGTTTTTCACTTTCCCTTTCTTTTTATCTATCGTCTATAATTCCTTTTCTTTACCTTTTTCTATAGCTTTATTCTTGACTTTTTTTTCTATATTTTCTTTATTTCTCCGTTATTTTCACCCATGTTCCTTCCCTGTTGCTTTCATGTTCTTTCTTTCTTCCTTTCTCTTCATTGCTTTCCTTATTTCTTTCTTTGTCTCTCTTTCTCTCCTCCCCGTCTTTCTCTCTTTTTTCTTTCTTTCATTCTCTCCCCATCTATCTTTCTCATTCTCTTTGTTTCTTACTTTCCACTATTTTACTCTTCACTATTTTCTCTTTCTTTTCTCCTCTCTCTTTCTCTCTCTCTCACTCTTTCTCTCTCTTTCTCTCACTCCTTTTCTCCTCTCCATCTTTCCTATATATCCGTCTTTTCCGTTACATTTTCTTCTCCTTTATCCTTTCTCTCCCTTTTTTCCACCTTTTTTCTACACCTTCTCCTTTCTTCTCTCTCTCTCTCTTTCTCGCTCTAGACAAGCCCTCCCTTCCAGCCCACTTACACTCTTTCTCTCCCTCCTCTTCCTCCCTCCTCTTCCGCCCTCCTCCTCTTCCTCCCTCCTCTTCCGCCCTCCTCCTCTTCTTTCTGTTTCTCTCTCTCCCCACCATCTTTATCTCCCTCACTCCCTCATCCCCTTCCTCTTTATCAATTACTCTTTCTTTGTTTCTTCTCTTTCTCCCCCTCTCCACCTACGCTTCTTTCCTCATTTTTTTCCCCTGCTTTACACAATTCTTCTCTAATTTCCTTCTCTTTCTCATTTTCCTTCCTTCTTTCTCCCCCCTCTCTCTCTCACCCTCAATTCCTCTCCTCCACCTCTTCTTTCCAACCCACCCACCGACCATCCAACCGGCTTACCTTTCCTTTCTTTCCTTCACAGTTACCAGTCGACGTTGCGCCGGTTGCTGTTGAGTTGTGTCACTGTAAACATATTAAACCCAACCAAACATCCGGAGTGCAAACTTTTCGGTGTCCTCTGAAGTGGAATCCGGTGGCGCCACACACAAACTTTTCTCGGAGATCTTGCCGTCATCCAGTCTTGCTTGTCTCATGCTCTTACACCTGATTATTATTATGTCTGTCTGCCCGACTATCAACATCTACTTTACCTTTCAAATATCTGTCCTTTACG
>NC_068982.1:71714706-71715698 GCF_001194135.2 Octopus bimaculoides | reverse complement strand
TATATATATATATATATATATATATATATGTATGTATACATACATACGTACACATATATGTATACATACATATATACGTATTAGTATATATACAGTGTATATATACATACACACACATACGTGTATATTATACTCGTAAATAGTACCATAATGCATACATATATACATATATATATATACAGATATTCATACACACACACACACACACATATATATGTATTATATATATATGTCACCGCTGCCTTCATCTCCTGTTTAGCTCTGTATACACTAAGTCATACATAAACATACGTATTTATTTATTCTCGCCCCCTCTCTTCTCTCCCCTCTGCTCTTTCCTTGCCTGTTTACGAATATACACATTGCAAATATTTATCCATCTACATCTGCATACATGTATGAATGTATGTATGTATGTCATTGTTCAGTTTTATTTCAAGATTTCTTGCCAATAGAGAAAGAGCCGGGCTCTAACCTGGATCCAAGGCTTCTTCACTGGAATTTCAACATCAACAACAGGGTGTTTTTGTTTGTTTGTAAGTATGTATATATGTGTGCAGATTTGTGTTTTGCTTTATATATGTATTCTCATGCATATAGTTGCATATCTGGACATGCTCATATATATTCAAACGCTAAGCTTCTGGAATGTTTTACAGATGTTTACAGTTCTAGTGATGGATTGGATCTGTAGCCTTCCAATTAGATTTCTCCTTTTTGGTTTTGAGAAGCCTAATTTCTCAAGAGTGGTATTTATGCAGTGTGTTACATATCCCAGGACCCCAGCAATTACAGGTATAACTTGTAATCAACTTGTAATCTGGATAGAGTAACTGCAGATTTCTCAATAGTTCAGCGTAGGTATTTATTCTCTTTTTATATAGATATACATGTATATATGTATGTGCGTATGCATGTATGCACGTATTTATATATATATATATATATATATATGTGTGTGTGTGTGTGTGTATGTATGTATGTATGTATGT
>NC_068982.1:71712059-71713576 GCF_001194135.2 Octopus bimaculoides | reverse complement strand
AGTAGAGGCCAGGACATGTATATATATATAAATATATATATATTTGTATATATATATATATATATATATATGTGTGTGTGTGTGTGTGTATGTATGTATGTATGTATGTATGTGTGTGTGTATGTATATATATCTTCTTATTTCATTTTAGTCGTTTCAGTTATTAGACTGTGGCTATGTTGGGGCATTGCTTTGAAGAGGTTTTAGTTGAACTACGCAAGTGTTCATCGCACTGAAGCCTAGTACTTATTCTATAGTGCCCTTTTGCTGAACCGCTAAGTTACAGGGACGTCTCCCGCGTGGCTTGCTTAGCATTCCACCCCACCCATACTGGCATGTGATACTGTCCACAGTAAAAATTTAAGTCTGTGTGATAGTGCAAGTTCTAAAGCCACCAGTTTTATGAGCGGGTGGTGATAGTGGTAGGAGGATAAGTTGATTATATCGTCCCAGTACTTGACCGGTACTTTATCTTTTCATTGACCCCAAAAGAATGAAAGAAAAGTTGACCTTGGCGGAATTTGAACTCAGAACGCGTAAGTATATTGTCCGATGTGTTATCGATTCTGCCAAGCTCGCTGCCATATATTATCTTAATTCACTTGTTCTTAATTCTGTGATGTTTGAGCTTCGGTGGAAAACGGAACCGTTTTAACCAATTTTAACGCCTGCCACTTAGTTCACAGGCGAAATCACTAATGTTTCCGCCCTTGTCAACTCGTGTCACACACTTTTCTATAGATTCTGTTGTCTTTATCTTCCAAAGTATATTGGAGCAAGAATCCAAGGTATGCCTGCCTCTTTACAACCGCAGGCATTGTAATTAGATCTTACACACAGCACACAATAATTAGAGCACACACGCACGCGCACACACACATACATACATAACATGTATACATACATAAGCATAATCACATAAATATATATATATATATATATATATATATATATATATGTATGTATAAATGTGTGTATAAATATATATACATACACACACAAACACACATACTCACAAACGCATATACACACTCACATATATGCAATCAATATTATTGATTATGTGCAAGTAATCAACGTGTGTGTGAGTGCCTGTGTGTAATTGCTTTATTAATTACTTTACAATATCACAATATCTTGCTATATCTATAATGAATGTTTATATGCGTATATGGATCGTATTGTATGTATGAATGTGTTGTATATATGTGTGTATGTATGTGTGTTGTGTGTAGATATATATCGCTTGTATAGATGTATGCATGAATGTATTTATGGTTGTGCGTCTATATTGTCTCTTTCATGTATAGCAAGTTAGATAGATAGATAGATAGATAAGAAGCGATATTTAAATGCATGGCTAAATGTTTGCGTTTCTAAGTTTGTATAACTCGAAAATGAAAGAGAGAGAAAGGAGAAAGAGAGAGAGAGAAAGGAGAAAGAGAGAGAGAAAGGAGAAAGAGAGAGAGAGAGAGAGAGAGAGAGAGAGAGAGAGAGAGAGAGAGAGAGAGAGAGAG
>NC_068982.1:71709971-71710953 GCF_001194135.2 Octopus bimaculoides | reverse complement strand
TCTCTCTCTCTCTCTCTCTCTCTCTCTCTCTCTCTCTCTCTCTCTCTCTCTCTCTCTCTCTCTCTAATATATGTGTGCGCGTTGTTGTCATTGTTGTTGTATGTGTGTGTGTGTGCCTGTGTGTATGTATGCTTGTATGTGTCAGTGTAAGTCTGTGTATACATACATACATACATACATACATACATACTTGCAACTATATATATATAATGTATATGCATGTATGCATGTATGTATGTATGTATGTATGTATGTATACGTACATGTAAATACACACACACACACACACACACGTATATTCATGCATAGTTATATACCGTCATAAATACATACATATACACGTACCTGCATGCATACAGATAGACAGACAAACTGACAGACAGACAGACAGACAGACAGACAGACAGACAGACAGACAGACAGACAGACAGGCTGACAGATGTTTGACGTTCTAGGTAGGGCATGAGTGGTTTCGATTCGTGATCATGATTGAAGCTATTTCACTTACTTTTGAAATGCTTTTCAGAATTTCATAAATAAATAAATAAATAAATAAACAAACAAATGAATAAATAAATGTATAAATAAAAAATCCTTGCGTTCTCGCAGACTCTTTCATTTCTCGTCGCATATACATCTAAGTTCTTTCCTATGTAAAAACTCTATACACCTCAGTATTGGATTCCGACGAGATGACAGCAGTTATGCGTATGTCACTCAGCTAACAATAGAAGTAAGTGCTTTTACGCAATATCACAGAAATATTTCAATGCCAAGTATGAATTCTTCCATCTTATCTTGAAAGTGAGGAGCATTCTTCAATTCGGTAATTACATGTTAGATATGAAAAGTCAAAAGTCACACAGAGATAGACATGTCTACTAAATTATTTCGTTTATTTATTTTATTATTATTTTTTTACGCAATCCGCAAACATGCAAATTAATAGTGTCGCATAAATATGCATGTGTGTGTGTGTGAG
>NC_068982.1:71708665-71709367 GCF_001194135.2 Octopus bimaculoides | reverse complement strand
AATAATAATAATAATAATAATAATAATAATAATAATAATATGCAGTACTAGGCAGTGGCTCTCATGGCTTCTGATCTTAACTGATTGGAAGTGTTATCATGTACATTGTTTTGTCTTGGTATAAAAAGATGGGCTACAGCAAATATTCTGCTTAATACCACAGATTTGCTTCTCAGTTGTTTGACCTTAACCAGTTGAGCATGTCCCTTGATGAATATGTGCATCTCTGATCACGATCAGAAGTAGTAGGGAGCATCATAGCCATGTGTTGAGAGGAATTCTTTGGGGTTTGAATAATTCACCTTTGGAAACATGGGTGTTTTGCTCAACATCCTTAAACAAACCTTATTCAGGGACCTTTTGAGCGGGATGGGCTACTCGACCTGAAGAAAGTTCTAACTGGGCCCCACTTACGAGGTCATGCGCTGTTTATCTTCATATGAGATCACCATGTCGCGCACATATGGTTGTGATGCATGTGCCTGGTGTACTCTTATCAGACGGGTAGTCATAATGGGTATATTGAGCTTCGTATATTTTATCCCAATGTCACTTTGATGGCATGCACTGCTCTCTCACTCAATAATAATAATAATAATAATAATAATAATAATAATAATAATAATAATAATAATAATAATCCTTTCTACTATAGGTACAAGGCCTGAAATTTTGAAGGAGGGGACTAGTCGACCATATCAA
>NC_068982.1:71697117-71708404 GCF_001194135.2 Octopus bimaculoides | reverse complement strand
CTATAGCCTCGGGCCGACCAAAGCCTTGTGAGTGGATTTGGTAGACTGAAACTGAAAGAAGCCCGTCGTATATATGTATATATATATATATATATATATATGTGTGTGTGTGTGTGTGTGTGTCTGTGTTTGTCCCCCCAACATCGCCTGACAACCGATGCTGGTGTGTTTACGTCCCCGTAACTTAGCGGTTCGGCAAAAGAGACCGATAGAATAAGTACTAGGCATCTAAAGAATAAGTCCTGTGGTCGATTTGCTCGACTAAAGGCGGTGCTCCAGCATGGCCGCAGTCAAATGACTGAAACAAGTAAAAGAGTAATGAGTAAAGAGTAGAGTAAACAATGAATTATGCAGTCCTCCTGATACAGGAGAAACTCCAGCTAGAGCCAATCAAGGAACTCCACCTACGTATGAACCCTATTGCCTGCTCTCCAATCTACAGGCGTGTACTTAGAGTAAGGCCATTCTCTCTATCCATTTTTGCCACAGACACCCATCTTTTCAAAAATTTGCTGGGTGGAGGCGGGGAAGGTAGCGCCTCCCTCTCCACCCTCACTTTTCTTTCCAAGTGAAACTTAATAAAGTTGATGAAACCTTGACCGAAGAGGAAGGTGTCTTTCCTCTGTCCTTTCAGCCTTGTCCACCTCACAACCTCATTCACCATTATCACTAGACAGAGGAACACTCTCTGCCCGGTCTTGTGACAGGTAATAGTGGGGCGATCCTCACGATGGATTTGACCGATAGTCGAATTTGTCCCACACGTGATAACAGTTGTTCGACATAATTCTACAAGTTGTTAGTATTCGGACATTGCAAGAGTGCATGCAGAACGGTTTCGTCACTCTGTGCTCTTCTCGGACAGCCTCGCCTGTTAGCGCTTCCGTGCCAGTGGAGTTTATCTCGAGCTGTTAGTGTTAATCGGTAACACGGCCAGGTGAGGGACTTCAGGAAGTTATTCATAGTATTACCGTGCCCGAAAGTCCTCCAATAATAATAATCTTTTCTATGAGAGGCACAAAGCCTGAGATTTTTAGGGGAGGACCTCAGAGTTCAACAGGTACTTATTTCATTGACCACGAAAAGATGAAAAGCAAGGTGAACCTCTGCGGAATTTGAACTCAGAAACACCAATTACGCAACAACACACATGTGTTTACCCCTGAACATTGTGAGTCCAAGGTCAGCTTTCTTTTACATCCTCCCGTGTTTGATAATTATATAATACCAGTTATATACTGAAAGCGATTCCATGAACTTAAAGTTTTCTTACAAAAATAAATTTAACTAACGTTCTATACGGAAAGAAATCAATTAATATTTCTAATAAAACCTTTCTGTTGTGATTGTCTGCCGTTAATTTCGTGATTTTGAAGTTGATGGAAGATTTTGAAGTAAGAGACATTTATCTGTTTTTATGACTTGATTCGAATTACAAGTAACTGAACAGGAAACGTTAATTCACAGTATTTGATTTCAACAATAAACGATCATAACTGGATATTTGAGAGAATTGTTGTTGTTGTTGCTGCTGTTGTTGTTTTTGTTGTTGCTGTTATTGTTAGTGGGTTATTCGTTAACGTTTGTTAAAAGAGAAAACAATTTAGCAACAGCAGCAGAGCCATTTTGCAATCACCGTTATTAAATTTCCATGCGGTACCAGGTGGATGCGGTTAAATTCGTACAAACAACTTATGTAGAAATTTTCAATATGCGATATATAATTATACGATGTGTGTGTGCGCGCGCGCGTGTGTGCGAACGTTGAGATCAAATTTATAGCAGTGATACCCTGTAATCTGTCGTTGTGCAAAATTTGCAGTGTTCGCGTTTGGAATTGTTCCAATATTTCCATTCCTATAATGGATGTTAGTACAATTACCCTCCATCTTTTAGCGCGCGCGTGTATGTGTGTGTGTGATACAAACATAAAAATCGCGAATAAGGTGTATTAGGTTTATGCTCAGAAAATTAGAAGTTTTTAACGTCTCGAGTATAGGCTCTTGTATGAAAAGAACAGATGAGGAAACAACAACAACGACGACAATAACTAGTAATTGTACCAACAGTAATCTGACATTATTCCTATCTTATTTCCATGCTGAAACATTTAGACACTTACGCGGTGACTAGATCTACGAGACATCAACCAATTTTCCATCAAATCTCCCCTCTATCATCTTAAAATGTGTGTTATGGCCACGGACGGTATGTCTTTTGATCAATGGTTGTCGAAGATGACCCGGTGTTAAAGTACTTAGTTCCCTAGCCATCACTGCCTCGTGCCCTTAGAACTCAAAGGACGGGTTTACTCGGTTTCCATGGCATACAAAATGACCGAGATCTCAACACTACCCTCTGAATGGGACGCCAATTCCTCTCTCTCTCTCTCTCTCTCTCTCTCTCTCTCTCTCTCTCTCTCTCTCTATCTATCTATCTCTTCTCTCTCTCACTTCTCTCTTAAGCCTCTTGATTTCTCAGGGGACATAAGGCCGCAGCAACATTTTTCCAACAGACGCGGTTCTGGGAGATCCTCTTCAGCTTCACCCACGTCTCGCGTCATGCGCTCTACCGGAGAGGACTCTTCCTCTACCACGTCGTTTGGGAGTGCCGTTGCGGTTTCTGTAACAGGTATGTTTTTTTACTTGACCGGGTTGTTAGCCCAATGCTAAACCCCCAACCTGGAGGACCAGTTGAGTACACTTCGTCTGGTCTCTACCCTTCGACCTGTCTGGCTTGGATTAAAACAACGCTAGTTTTGTATACATTATCGACTGTGTATACTCAATGTGTGTGTTTTGCTTGTTCGCCAGTTCACTGCATCCCCAAAGCACTATACTGCAGCGAACTGTAATTCAATGACAAGGTGGTGCTCATCTGCAAGGAGTTCGTCTCAGGGTTACTCATTTACAGCTGAGTTCACTTGGGCAACGTGAAACGAAGTTGTTTTTCCTTCAAGAACACAATGCATCCACCTGGTACTGTAAAAAAATTTACTAATATTGGTTTCAAATTTTGGCACAAGGCCAACAATTTCGGGGAGGGGGTAAATTGATTACATCGACCCCAGTATTTAACTGGTACTTATTTTATCGAGCCCGAAAAGATGAAACGGAAAGTCGATCACGGTGGAATTTGAACTCAACATAAAGACGGACGAAGTGACACTAAGCATTTTACCCACCACGCTAACGATTTTTCCAGCTCGCCGTCTTAAAATAATTACTAATATTAATTGCAAAATGAAAGAGAAACCGGAAGGTGGCGAACTGGCAGAATCGTTAGCACAATGGATAAAATGCTTAACGACATTTCGTCCGTCTTTAAGTTCTGAGTTCAAATGCTGCCAAGGTCGACTTTGTTTTCGAGGTCGATAAAATAAGTACCATTTGTACAGTGGGGTCAATGTAATCGACCCCATGGAAATTGCTTGCCTTGTGCTAAATTTTGAAACCAATATTAATTACAAAGTGACTGTTGTTAATAAGTTTTTTCCTCTTTTAACAAACGTCAGCGAATAAACCACTAATAACAGTAACAAAAATACTTTCCTCAGATATTCATTTATGATCATGCAATTGTGAGTGTATCACTACCCCTAAGGCCACGTGTCTTCACAATTTTAAGAATAATAAATCAAAGGCGTGGATGTGTGGTAAGTTTGCTCCCCAGTCTCATTGATTCGGGTCCAGTCTCACTTCGGAGCATCCTGGGATTCAACTATTGCCTCGAGCCGACCAAAGTTTTGTGAATGCATTTCGTAGACAGAAGTTCAAAGAATCCCGTCGTGTATATATATTATATATATATATATATTATCGATGGCACATACTCAACCTATGTGGTTTGGTTGTTCACCAGTTCGCTGCAGTATAGTGCTTTGGGGATGCAGTGAAGTGACGAACAAGCAAAACACGCACATTGAATATACGCGGCCGATAATGTATACAAAACTAGCGCTGTTTTAATCCATAATTGAATATGTATATGTATATATATATATACATATCAATTAAAAGGATGTGTTAAAATATTATTCCACATATACAAAAACAGCCATGCTAACAATCCAATATACTTCCATCATCAGCTGCCCCACAGATATCATTATGGTTTCGACACCTGGACAATACCGTTCAATCCGGCAGTGTCAATAGCATTAAAATAAGTGTTGTTTGGGAACAGACATACCAAAGAAACCACAACTTTCAAACACATTTACCCTATGACAACAGTGTAGGTAAATAGATTCAATAAGTAAATCAATAACTAACTTCTAAATATGTAACTAAACAGCGACCAAACCTTTAAGTCATACAATTTATTCCCTACAGTCTTCCATAGTATAATAAAAGTGAAAGCTTAATAACCACATTCATTCAATCTAAAGAAAGGCAGGATTAAACACTAACTTCAAAATTAAAGTACAACAAAGAAACACATCAATCTATGTACATCAGTATCGATTGATATATATATATATACATATATGCGCAGGAGTGGCTGTGTGGTAAGTAGCTTGCCTACCAACCACATGGTTCCGGGTTCAGTCCCACTGCGTGGCACTGAACCCGTATGTATATATATATATGTGTGTGTTTTTGTCCCCCCTACCAACGCTTGACAACCGATGGTGGTGTGTTTACGTCCCCGTAACTTAGCGGTTCGGCAAAAGAGACCGATAGAATAAGTACTAGGCTTCCAAAGAATAAGTCCTGTGGTCGATTTGCTCGACTAAAGGCGGTGCTCCAGCATGGCCGCAGTCAAAATGACTGAAACAAGTAAAAGAGTAAAAGAGTAAAAGAGCATGTGTGTGTGTGTTTGCACCAACCACTGCCTGACAATATAGATGTTGGTGTGTTCACATCCCCGTGTCAGCGGTTCGGCGAAATAGACACACAGAATAAGTGACATGCTTTAAAAAAAAATAACTATACTTACTGGGGTTGTTTCATTTGACAAAAAATTCTTCTCGGCTGTGCCCCAGCATGGCCGCAGTCTAATAACTGAAACATGTAAAAGATGAGCGGCGATATTGGGAGAAGTTACGTCGGTGGAGCATCTACCAGAAGCATGAGGAAATTGGTGAGAATATTGCAAGTACTTCCAAGCTTTATTCCACTTCATTGCCCCGCATTGCATTACACTACATTCTGCCATTTTAATACACTTCTCTACACGACACAGCATTACATTTTAAGAAGAAATAATTCCAAAAAAATACAAGCAAATATAATATCTCAAAGCCATGTCACGCTTCAATATTTCGTTTATTTTTATTCCACGAGACTATTTACAACAACGACAGCAGCAGCAACAACAGCCACAACAACAAGCAAAACAGGTTGATTAAGTCATGTCACGTGAGGTACCAATAAAGATCACATATTCGCTTTCTTTCCCCCTTCCCTATCCTAAACTAAACAGCGTCTACCCTCAATACCACCCCCTTAAAAAAAAAAAAGCGAACAGAAAAAAAAAAATGAAAAAAGACAGAGAAAGAAATGAAAAACCTAACTTAAAATAATGACTGTACGCTTTACTGATTACCAAATTGAATATTGTTATCAGTAAAATAGTTAGAAAAAGAAATTAAAAGCAACCAGACTATCGTCTGCTTTTCCAGACGATAACAAACGCTACTCTGAATAAAGCGTATTATCAAATGATCAAGATGGCGTCCAAAACTTGATATTAAACAAGTTCGTTTATTGTCTATGTATGTACGTACGAACGTATGTATGTATGTATGTATGTATGTATGTATGTATGTATGTATGTATGTATGTATGTATGTATGTGTGTGTGCGCGCGTGCGTGTATGTATATTTGCAAGAGATTTGATCCGAAATCGTCTGAGAGATATCGTCGTCTTTTGTGCAAGAGTCATATCGGCAATTTATCAGATACGATTTGATAGTGAAGAGATGAGAGAAGAGATGCAGCCTGAAGTAAACTGGTTTTAATTAAGGATTGAAACCGCACTGCAAGAGCCATATTTGCCTCGATCTCATTTCTTGCTTTTTTTTTTTTTTTTTTTTTTTTTTTGGTGTTCGACAATGTTGATACTGACGACGACGACGACGACGACGACGACGACGACGATGATGACGATGACGAGGAGGAGGAGAATGGTGGTGATTGTGTCTCATTGTAAGCATTATGGAGATATGGATCGATGTTGGGAATGAAAAGAAAAAAATTCTGTTTGGTTCTATGAAGTAGAAAGTGGGCCGAACTAACAAGGTGGCGCGCGTTTCATGCCGAAGTAAGACATTTCATTTAAACAAACATAGTGAAGGTGCGTGACCAAGTGGTTAAGGCGTTCGAGTCACGATCAGAAGATGATAGGTTCAATTCCTGAACCGAACCGAGCGACTATCAAATTCTTTGTTTTTACGTTGCTCGAATCTATTCCGCTTTAATGAGTACCAGACAGGGTGCTGGTGTGGTTCTCTCTCCCTCCAGTACCTTTTACGGTTCCAATGAGAGTCTAGCATGTAGCCGTGCGCGAATTTTAGCGATGTTCATGGAAGCATCATGCCATTCAACTAAAGGTACATACATGCAGACAATACTTGCTGCTAACTTGTTCAAGGTATTGCACTTCAAAGTTAAGGCCAAGATTACACATATTGTTTTCTGATGATTGTGCTCTTGAAAACGACATGCAGAGCTTGGTGGATGCAGCCACAAAGTTCGGTTTCAGCATGTGGAAGACCCTTTCAGGGTCATGAACTGGTTCAAGTGGTTTTTACAGTCTTCCAAAGAAGACGATATCCTTCTGACTGACCAATTCTGGACATTTTTCATCGATTACTCCTTTAATCGGTGTCATTGAGAACAATAATTGTCTGAATTCAATGTCTGGTTTTGTGAAAGAAGTTCACCATACACAATACTCTTGCAAACCCACCAGACACAAAGCATCAACTTCGTTTACTGACCAACTTTTGGAGTGATTAAAGGTGGTTTATGTTGTTTGCTCCAGGACATTTTGTTTTGTCTACATTGTTGTAAACAATCCATTTTTCATCACCTGTGATTGTTCTTTTCAAAAATGGGTTATTTTTGTTGCGTTTGAGCAGAGGATGGCATTTGGAAATGCGGTCCATTAAATTTTTTTCCGTTAAATTATGAGGCGTCCGAACATGATAACGATTCACGTATCCAAGTATTTTGAAGTGCTTTATAGCGCTCATATGAGGTATGTGGAGTATCTTTGCGATGTCAAGGGTCGTGTAACCTGGATTAGTTTGGTTAGCGTTTTCATTTGATCATCAACGACTGTAGGCACGCCGAGACGTTCGAAGTCTTCCAGTTCAAAATTTATTTTAAATCTTAAACCCAACAAACCACTTACGAACAGTCCTCGCAGTTATGATATCATCTCCATAAACTGCACATATCATGTTTTTTTCGCTGTTTACACAGCATTTTTTTTTCTCTCTGGAATTAAAAGGGTCAAATGATGAAAATGTATATTATTTTCCTCTATTTTCGCTTTAAACTTAAAAACAGTAGAAATAAACTATCCACACAACAATCGTATAGAATGACCTTTCAGAAAATATGTGTGTCGTACGCTTCTGTCGCTTGAGAAATGAAAACATGTATATAAACGCCACCATTGAAAAACTGTATGAACTTTTGTCCCAACCCAAAATATGTATGTATGTATGTATGTATGTATGTATGTATATGAAGTTGTTGCAATTGGTGCCTTCCTAGTTAATGTCTTTGTTTCCATTTTGTAACGGTGTAACAGATTTATATTCGCCGATTGAAATGTCTTTCATTTTAATTACGGCAGCTGACCGAAACAGACGCCGCCACATGGAGAAAGTCGCCACTAACCACACAATGTCAGGTCTACCTTTCCACTGCACTTGCTGGCTAACTGTCAACAGCATTGTTGACGCGTTATCTGTAGATTAATTTGGCTTTCATTCATAAACACCTATTTTAGCTATACAACAAGATTGTGAAAGAAATCGCAGCTGTTTTTCGGTTAATTTCAAAAGAATAACTCGGAGACTTACCATTTCCTGGTTACACCATCTTTTCGGATTTCTTATGAAAATAAAAAATAGTAAAAATACTTCTCTCTAATTTTGGCACAACGCCAGCAATTTTGTTATTTGATTTTTGTTTTATTTACGTTTTATTAATCTATATCATATGTATCTATATATTCATTTATTTATTTAAGTAGTAACAAAAACATGTTAATATGTCTTCACATATTGTATAACATCCTTCCCCCACACCTCCTGTTTATAAAGCTTGCCTGAAAATCCCCACATGTTTTAATAACATTTATAACATGGTTTTGTAGGTACGAACGGGGTCTAATGGTAAAATGAAAGAAACTATTGTTGTTGTTGTTGTTGTTGGTGGTGGTGGTGGTGGTTTTCCTTAGTAATACGCGATGCGTATCGCTCATATGATTTCAAAAATATTCATCGGATTACGCGATAAGCTGCACAGATCTTTTACGAGTACTGTATTCACTGATAGGGAGGCTCTTATTGCGTTTTCTGCTGTTTAAGAGAAAAAACAAAATACCATTTAAAAAAAATCTTTTCGTTAGGTATTTATAACACAGCTACTGAGACAACATTACACTCCCCAAAAATTCATCAAAGCAAAAAAGGAAACGACACCAGCTATAAAAGCTTATAAAAGTTACGTAAACGAAATATGACTGGCTTTTGTACTTTAAAAAATACACGAGAAGAAATGGAATATTCCCTGGCAAATAAATACATGATGCAGCATCATAACACACCAACAGAATCAAATGAAATCGTAGCAAAAATAATTTTTCTTTCTTTTACTTCCGTCACTGCAGTAAGGAAATTTAATTTAGCATATGAACAGAATTCAATTTGAGGAGTTATGGCAGAATTGTAACACTAAGCATTATGAGTTATTCTTGAAGAATTTATTCAAGAGCCAGCAGTGAAAAAGCTAGCATACCTCTGCATCATGAATGGAAGGGTGGGCTTCGAGAGATCAATTAAAGTAGATTCTTCGAAAGATCAATTAATGTAGGTTCTGACCGATGCGTGATCCAGGCAAAGTTTATAGTACTGTCTGAAGTTCAACACCAAAGATGAAGCGCAATGTTAGGAAAGTGAGAGTGCGTAAATAATTCGTATCAACTGCGTCATCAACTGCAGTGAAATTTTGAATATAGACAGAATTCGGTTTGAGTTGTGACAGAATTGTGTCGCGGGGCTTTATGAATTCTTCCTCAAAGAATTTATCCAAAACCAGGCAGGAGGAAAAAGCTAACATATTTATGTATTACAAATGGAAGGGAGGGCTTTTTTAATGTCTTCGAGGAATCAATTAAAGGAGGCTCTCGCCGATGTGTAACCGGGCAAGTCTTACAGTATCATCTGTCTAATCTTCAAAATAGAGGTTGAAACGCAGCATAAGGGAAGTGTTAGCGGATAAATTATCTATAAAGCATTCGCCTTTGTATCTCAGTACATAGACAAGTGTAATACAACGATGACAGTCAATAGTATTGAACCCTGGTTCACAGAAGTGACGAGGAACGACAAATCATCTGGAGATCAGTATGAACTTGCAATTCCATACGACGCTCTCGAGACAACAGGTTTATTACAAAAGCTTGTACTTCAGTGTGGGCACAGAGACAAAATCAATGAGATGGGCAGTGAAAGAGAAAAAAATCCAGCTGTTATACTAATGGTAGCAAGAGTCACATGAGAGCTTCCTGCTCCAAAAAATTGGTAAAATAAAAAAGAGTAAATGTGTAGCCTGTATCAGCAACAAGCAGTAGGGTATAGAAGTAGCTTTTCTAACATCGTCGCCGGTCATTCGAAGCCCCAGAAAAGATAGAGGGAATCGTCTCACTTTGGCTTCTAAAGTGAAACATAACTTACGAGATTTGTAAGAAGATACATGGGTGACGAGGGAAAAGAAGGGCAGACGTGTGAGGCGGGAGTTTCCCGGTGGAGATGACACGAAACTAACCAATTCTGAGAATCATATACTACTGAAATAACAGTAGAAAAGATAGACAGAAGAGACTGCAAGTCTGTAAAACAATGATTGGTGAGTAAATGTACTGGCAACTAACTTCATGACAGTTAGTAGCGTGAAGTCTTTTTATTTGATGCGGTAACAGCGACATCCAAGTCGTGCGAGCAGAATCCCTATTGTGAGTCTTCATCTAAGATTTATTTACGGTTAATCACTTTTGACGACTGAAGTATTTTCTAACTTCGAAGAAGGTCAAACATTGTGAGGCAGTTTTTGCTTTATACTGTAGTTGCGAGATTGCCAGAAGAGATCCTTCGTGGTGATGAAGCTTAACAATTGTAGAAACCTTGGGGCATCTAACAGAGCTGAATCGTTCGCACGTCGAACGAAATGTTTAGTGGCATTTCTTTTATTATCCGAATTCAAATACCACTGAGGCCAACTTGGCCTTTCATCCTTTCGAGGTTGACAAACAGTACCAGTCAAGTACTGGGGTCAGTGTAATCGACTTGTCCCTTCCCCTCAAAATCGGTGACCTTGAACCCCGCAATGGACCAGGGGAAATGTGATCTCGGTCACTTATATACGCCATGGAAACTGGATAACCGGCCTTCTGAGTCCTTGAGATCGAGAAGGTAAAAGAAACAATAATGTTTGCTTGATATGTGAAGTGTTTGTGTCATCGTGTTGTTGATCTATACATGAATAGTATGCTATCCCCAACCCACCCATTGTGAGGTTTCTATTTACGGAGGAGTCTGTGTAATCGTGTCGAGAGAAACATCGAAGGGTCTTTCTCATTGCTATCTATTTTTGTTGAAGGCATGTTCTAGTTAACTGAGTCACTTGAATAGCTTCATTTAACTTTTTAATGACCATGAGAAAGTCATGAATGCCACGCCTTCTAATTCGTTTTGCCTGTTACTGAATCGATCTTATACTATTGTATTTTGTCGTGTCTTGTTATAAGTAATATGTGGTATCTTTCATATGTGTCTCCATGATAGACGTTTGTCACGAGATTCCATATTGTCGTCTGTATGTCTCATTTTTCACCTATCAGACTCCCTTCTGTCGTATCAGCTGTCCCACAGATATAAATGAAGCAAATTAAAATAATGTAAAATGCTGCAGCACTTGCGGGACATCTATTATAGGTCAAGTGTGTACTATATCTTCAAACTTATTTCATTTCAATACAGGTGTGTGTGTGTGTGTGTGTGTGTGTGTGTGTGTGTGTGTGTGTGTGTGTGTGTGTGTGTGTGTG
>NC_068982.1:71694778-71696554 GCF_001194135.2 Octopus bimaculoides | reverse complement strand
CAAACATCGAACCTCTTACGAGGTACACGATATCTTTCCAGATCGACTTCAGAGCTTTTTCCACCTGTTCCGTAATTACAATATCATTTTACCTTTCCTTATCGAATAGGTTCGGTACATTATTGTCCTCTCCTTAATGCTGTTTCTTTTCTCTTGTGGGATGGGGGTGGGGGTGGGGTAACAGCTTTACCTCAAAGCCATCCCAACTCATTAAATCTTTATGCCTTCCGAATTCTTCAATATTTATTTCCTTCTCCTGACATTTTGCCACGTCGGCAAAATTTCTCTTCTCCATGTTTAGTTTCTTGTTCATCCTCCGGACAGCCTTCAATAATTCTTCTTCGACGACGATATATCAGAGAGGTTATAGTCTTCTACAGACATGCTTTTACCAAGCTATCTCTCCACTGCTAGAAGAGAAAGCAGAAACAAATAAACCGTAATTACAAAAACCGCTGCAAAGCAGCACAAAATATTCAAACACTATAGAAACACCAGTACAAAAAAATAAACGTGAGGGGTCTCGCTTCTCTCATATTATAATTTGATAGATTAAAGAAGGAGAAGTTTTTGTTATTTTTTAATAATTTTCCAAAGTTCATAGTCAAATTTTCAAATATTAATGAGATAAGTTTTAATAGATTTAGTTAACGGACATGATTCTATATGTTCTGAGAAATGTTGAATAGAACTTATAGAAGATTACAGAGTTCATATGTAAGTGATAATATACTGGCTAGAATGGAAGGATCTAAGATTCACGGCAAAGACATTCAAATGTTAATAAGATAAGTTTTAATAGATTTAGTTAGCAGGTTTAGTGCTATGTGTCCTTAGAAATGTTGAATAGAGCTTATGGATACATGAAGGAATCACATCTGAAAATCTGTTCAGCATATTAGCATTAAATAATTTCAGAATTAGATACGATTCCATAATACACAAATTACATCTATCCGATCCATTTCCAAATGGTGGAGCGTTGGCAATTATGAACTATGATAGTTCATACATTAAATTTGTGTCTCTAAAGTTATTCACAAAGGCCGCTAAAGTGGTGGATGTCTTGCATTTAGGGTTTGTGAAAAATTCATGTGGGCTCTATATCTTCTTTTGAAGTCGGTTGTGCTCCCAATATATACCTTCTCTTGGCCATTAGATACAGAAACCACGCATTTGTAGACAACGTTATAGCGGCGATATGAGCCTGCAAGTGGACAGAAGCCAGGGACCCTACAATTACATAGTTTATCGGATGTTACGCTAGTCTGGGTCTTCTTATTTTTGTTCTTTTTCTTATCCGTATGATTATTATTACTATTATTCATATTGATGCTTTTATTTTTGTCGTCACTAATAATAATATAATTAGACTTAGGTTTGGTAGCTGATTTCAAAATAATATTTTTCTTGTTATTGTTATTATCCTTAACCAGACACTTAATTCTGTTTCCATCCAATCCACAAGGTATTATTATTAGCTAGAGAATTTTGTTTATCAGTGACACGTTTAATTTTTCTCCTATTTTTTGAGGTTGTTATAGCTCCTAAATTCGGCATTACAGAATATGAAAATTTTACAGAAGATTTTATTGCATATGGTATAATATTTATGGTGTTTAGAGAAATTTGATTGTAGAATTTTATATATACTCACGCACACACACACATCAAAGATGACCAATTTGTTAATAATAAATCATTGCTAACTTTCTACTCACCATTTTCATTTTTTCATTTAACATTATATATATATATATATATATATATATATAT
>NC_068982.1:71690441-71692954 GCF_001194135.2 Octopus bimaculoides | reverse complement strand
GCAGTCATAGGATCGCGGTTTCGATTCCCACACCGGGCGTTGTGAGTGTTTATTGAGCGAAAACACCTAAAGTTCCACGAGGCTCCGGCAGGGGATGGTGGTGAACCCTGCTGTACTCTTTCAGCACAACTTTCTCTCACTCTTTCTTCCTGTTTCTGTTGTACCTTTATTTCAAAGGGCCAGCGTTGTCACACTGTGTCACGCTGAATATTCCCGAGAACTACGTTATGGGTACACGTGTCTGTGGAGTGCTCAGCCACTTGCACGTTAATTTCACGAGCATGCTGTTCCGTTGATCGGATCAACTGAAACCCTCGTCGTCGTAACAGACGGAGTGCCAACACAACAGTTGGGTGCGGAGAGAACAAACTCTTCCCATTATTGTATTGCATCAGTTTATTTTAATATAGGGTTTGGTTTGAGCCTTTTGTTGTATTAGTGTAAGTGGCGGCTTGTAGATAAAATTTGTTGGGGTACTATTTCAGAAAATTTTTAGCCGTTGTCTTAATATACATAAACTTGATCGGTTCGCATTTTAGTTACTACCGGGTAGTATATTTAATTTGTTCACTGAAGCCCCGCGAATTCCCTTTGTTTTTCAAAAATCCCCCTAAATCACAAAATAGGGGTGGGGTGAGCCCTATTTTTCAAATCCTGGAAGCAACACTGAAGCTGGAAGCAGGATAATGTAACATATGGTATAATTATAAACAGGGCAGATTTTAGCCATTTCTCCGCAGACTGAAAAAAAATTATGAACAACCTTAATCGATTTTCGAACCTTATTGGGTTCTCATCAGAAGCGTCCACATCATTCTGACAGTCTCCAGAAAAACAGGCAACCAAACTGTTTATATATTCAACAAATGCAGCAGTTACTCCATGGAGGAGTCCCTAATTTGCATACCGAAAGTGATTAACACTCTATAAATACCAGTGGCCTGTCAACAAGGATCTTACTCCTCACAGTATCAAGATATGGTATATATATATATATATATAACATATGGTATAATTATAAACAGGGCAAATTTTATCCATTTCTCTGCAGACTGTTTATATACTCAACAAATGCAGCGGTTACTCTATGAAGGAGTCCCCAATTTGCATACCGAAAGTGTTTAACACTATAAATTCTACACTTTATCACATTCAAGAATATAAACAGGTTTTTAAGCACAACACACGCAGAGTCAAAAAGAAACATTACCTTTCACCCGGCACTGCCGTTCACGCAGTGCTCTATCTTCCTAATGTGAAGCTTCCTATCTCGGACATGTGAGCATGCGCACAACAGCCAAACACTACGTCGCTGGAACTATACAAGGATTTTTGTATTTTTTCATAAACTAGGGGATGGCTACTGACATTAAGCTTAAGGATTATATAATGTACAAGTATGAAGAAAGAGTTAAAGAAAAAAGGACTCATTATATTGAATGTTATCGATAATATCGATTGGAAATAGGGTATATTTCCTACACAGGATCCGCCACTGATTAGTATTTATATTGTGTGTAATGTGTGTAATGCGAGTTTTGTTCTTCTGTTGGGTATCCGACCTGTTGAGTAGATGTTGTGGGGGTAGTTTATTTCATTGGATATTTACAGTATAGAATGTCTTGTGTTTGTGGATTGCTTTATTTGGGCTATCGAACTGATAGTGTCTTGTGTAGGGTATGGTTGTTCCTAGCAGGGCTGGTGTGTAGTGTTGAGGGTCTAGGTATAGCTTCTACGTTTTTGTTAATACGTGTTTTTTTGGGGGGTCTTTTGTATCATACTCAATGCTCCAATGCTGTTGTTTTTATTTTCATGCCCCACATCTTGAATACTTCAATTTCGAAATCTTTGTAATTTGACAATTATTCCACTTCTTTTGGGGTAATATTCTGGTCAGAAGTGATTACAATGTCTATCAGTTAGGAAGTGTTGTTTTTCCAAACCTTGATAATTATGTCTGGGTGATTAGCTATGATTTCTTTGTCAGTTTGAACATGCATATCCTAGATGATTGTGGCTTGGTCGTTGCCATGTACCTTGTTTGGCACATGTTTATACCATTACTTGTTAGTTTTTATATTGTAGTGCTGGCATCTTGTATTTTTCCCGGCGCGCTAACGATTCTACCAGCTCGCCGCCTTCACATCCATATATACTAATGCTTCTTTTTATGTTGTAACAACCCCATGAGCTGAAGCTGATTCACGTAACTAGACACATCTGATTAACAGTTCTACATAGATGAATGAATTCTGAAGAATAACGGGATCCCAAATTTAATCAATAAAAACGTTCCATAACATCTCTTCATCACAATCTACCTTATAACTTAATCATCATTCAACAGAGCTCAGCCTTCTCTAGAAAACTTTTTAACACAGACCATATATAGTCAAGGTGTACCACAGTCCGATGATGGCTTAGGAGGTCGGAAGTTCAAAGTCACTTCATGTATCTCATTCTCTCTCTTTCTCTCTCTCTCTACCCTCTCCATATATATATATATATATATA
>NC_068982.1:71685883-71689631 GCF_001194135.2 Octopus bimaculoides | reverse complement strand
CCATATGTACCTTCTGCCTTTTGTTCCTTTACTTCCTTCAGTAATTGAATCGTGACCATGCTGGACCAGTTATCTCCCCTTCTCGTTAAGAAAGTGAGCTATCTTGAAGAATCAAGAATTGTCTGAAATTAAGAATTCTCTGTTATTAAAGAAATCCTACTCTGGATGTCCGGAGACAATAGAACAGTTATGGACAAGTATTTCTGTTTTAGTAGGGGGTCATCAGTCCGTCTGCAGACGGAACACCTAGATGTGTGTGTGTGTGTGTGTGCGTGCGCGCGCGCGTGGTGTGTATGTGTGTTCTCTCCACTATCACAGACAGTAGCAGATATAGTCAGTGGTCTTACCAAACTAAGATCACTGAATGGCAAGCGTGGGGTGAACAGTCAGGTCGAACGCACGATCTCCCAGGCTTTTGAAGTTGAATACGGTTAAAATTCAGTTGAACATCAGAAGGTTGGCTTCAGTGTGTCGAAAACACCATGAGCATTAAAGAACTGCCATTCTTCGTAGCTATGTCACATGATTCTGACGTACAGCAATCTTTTATTTTATGAAACTGGCATTTAAAAGGATTCAATGGTTTCTATCATTCGGGTTCGGATAAAGATAGCCAACCTAAACTGCGGTTATCTGATGAATGATGCCGTTGTATAAATTTTGTTTCTTAAAGTAAATCCATTTTCTTGTGTTCAAGCATTTACTGCTGTGTTGCGCCTGAAAATAAATTTATAGCTTTCTGCTCTCGCCAGGAGAAATCCTAAAAAAAAACCATGTTATACAGGATACTGAGTAGGAGATAAGGTAAGAAATGAAGCTCTAAGTTGCAACTCTTTTTCGTAGAAGAATACACTGCAGTTGATTGAATACCCAATATACTCTTTTACTCTCTGTTACTCTCTTACGTGTTTCAGTTATTTGACTTCGGCCAAGCTGGAGCACCGCCTTTAGTCGGGCAAATCGAACCCAGGATTTATTCTTTGTAAGCCTAGTACTTATTCTATCGGTCTCTTTTGCCGAACCGCTAAGTTACGGGGACGTAAACACACCAGCATCGGTTGTCAAGCGATGTTGGGGGGGACAAACACAGACACACAAACACACACTCACACATATATATATATATACATATACATATATACGACGGGCTTTTCAGTTTCCGTCTATCAAATCCACTCACAAGGCTTTGGTCGGCCCGAGGCTATAGTAGAAGACACTTACCTAAGGTGACACGCAGTGGGACTGAACCCGGAACTATGTGGCTGTTAAGCAAGCTACTTACCACACAGTCACTCCTGCGTCTAAGTTGCAACTCTTTTCCGTTGAATATGAATAATTTCATGCCTCCAAACAGGGATTGTCTGCGGCACCCGAAAATGTTTTTTAGGAAGATATGGCAAGCTAATGCTGTTCAAGTTATTAGTGAGTTCAAGTTAATAGTGAGATGCATAAAACCGCGATGAATTTACGAACTGTAGCCTTTGGTTGTGTGTGAGGACCTCTCATTAATGATCAAAGAATTTCCCCTTTAAATGAAATTTCCGGTTCATTCTGTGAGTAGACTTAGAGGACAGAAATAATTTTAAAAGGGAAAAAGGGAAATTATCAAAAACATTGACCCCATTCTTCTTTTAATGAGTTTTGTTGTAATATTTACAATGGTACAAAGACGGCGAGCTGGCAGAATCGTGAGCACACCGGGCAAAATGCTTAGCGGCATTTCGTCCGTCTTTACGTTCTGAGTTTCAAATTCCACCGAACACTGAGATCGATGTAATCGACTTACTCTCTCCTCCCAACTTGCTGGCCTTGTGCCAAACTTTGAAATCAATATTTCCAATGGTATTGCCATCTGTGGAGATTCATCACAGGAACTGGAAATTTCTTAAAGAACGGTAACTATACACGAAATTCATTTCTGTCAAATATTGGGAGGAATGAAAAACACCTTCATAAGGGCGAAATAGAAGAGAATCGCTATGGAAGCGTGAAGTGTGTAAATATGATAATGATCTTAGTTTCGCTTTGTGGTCTTGCAAGTCTGTAAGCCACGAGGTAGAGACCATCTTATACTCTTATACTCCGGTGACGTGACATAGATCGTAGAACACACATAGAGTCACCGATTTCTCCAAACTTGGGTCACTTCATGGCGATCGTGCGTTGGTCAACCTGGGCTATATGACACGTAAGCTTTGCTTGAATGAATCTGAATACGGTGCCAAATCAATTGAACTAATGTTGAACATCAATGTATAAAATACCATGTGTATCGAAGAAGGGTATCGTCTTTTGTTAAGTCTTCCTCCATTTTATTGCAGTTATTTATTTTTTTCCCCTTCTGCGGGGTCTCATTTTTTTTCTTTTTTTTTTTTTTTTTTTTTTTGTTCGTCTCTGATATGACACACTGTCATGTAATTGTGCGGTTTACTTCTCACAGTTTATAATATGGCGCCCTCACATTTCTGTTTAATTTCTTCTCTTTATTTGTGTTTATATTGTTGTGAATATTTTGTTAGACACTTCTTTATGTTTCCTACTTCTGGTAATGGAGGTTATATTCTTTGTCTTCATTTTCGCCTTTATGCTTTTTCTCTTTGTTCACATCAGTCATTTTGTTTGTATTTCTTTTTTTATTGTTTTGTTTCCTTATTTGCTATCCTTCCTGTGTAATGTACCATTATGTTATGTTATATTTATGTTTCTTCGTTATCAACATTATTCTGAATCCTTGGTTAATTTATCTTAGAAGATAATTGTCATAATTTTTCTATTTCTGATTGTTCATATCTGAAAGTTGTACTATAAGTCGTCGCATTCTGCTTTTTCTCATCTGCGGCGGTTGTCTTCCTATTTATGTACGTTTTTGTATCGTGTCGTATCGTATTCTGTTTGCCTTTATGTCTGTCCATCTTTTTTTGTTCAATTCTCCAGTTAATTTTTATAGTTTCCTTCTCTGATATTCGACTTTGATGTCATTGTGTTGTTAATTTCGTTAGTCATAATCTGTTAGCTTCGTATTTCGGTCGAATTTTTGTCTCCTAATCTTCGCTTTCGTTATATGCATTCAATGTTTAGCTTATACACACCTCTGTATGTCTGAAAATATATTCCTATTTACGCATTGTAACTTGTAATCTTGTTACTTCATTAAAGGCTTAAGTATTTGCTGTACATGCGCACTGATGTCATTTGAATTGGCAGTATTGTTAGAACATCGGGCAAAAACCCCTTACAGTATTTAGTTGGATTCTGTGCATTTTCAGTTCAAATCCCACCACGGTCAACTTCGTGTTTCATCCTTTCGGGGTGAATTAAATAAGTTGCAGTAACGTCTTAGAGTCGATATAATTAACTGACCTACCTCACCAAATTTGTGGCCTTTGTACCAGTGTTAGATTTTTTTAAAATCAATTCAAATATGTTTGAGACACATTTGACCAGTGAAAAAAAAAATATCATTTTTTACTGCGGATTGCCATTGAGAAAAATTCTCGTTTTAGATTGTTGTTGTTGTTGTTGTTGGCACTCTGTCGCTTACGACGTCGAGGGTTCCAGTTGATCCGATCAACGGAACAGCCTGCTCTTGAAATTAACGTGCAAGTGGCTGAGCACTCCACAGACACGTGTACCCTTAACGTAGTTCTCGGGGATATTCAGCGTGACACAGTGTGACAAGGCTGACCCTTTGAATTACAGGCACAACAGAAACAGGAAGTAAGAGTGAGAGAAAGTTGTGGTGAAAGAG
>NC_068982.1:71682541-71684684 GCF_001194135.2 Octopus bimaculoides | reverse complement strand
GCCAATCTTTTCTTTATAAAAGCTTAATATGTTTTCTATAAAAAATATTGAGTAGTTTTTCAGTCTAATGTTAAATTGTTTTTGTATATAACAAGAAAGGATTATTAATATATCATTCATACCAGCAGTTTTCTGCTAGTATACATTGGTTTTAAATTTTAGCTCAAGGCCACCAATTTCAGGAGGAAGTGGTAAATTGATTACATTGACCCCAGTGTTCAACTGGTACTTATTTTATCAACCCCGAATAGCAAAGTCGATCCCGAATAGCAAAATTGATTCCAGTGGCATTTGAACCCAGAATGCAAAAGCCAACGAAATGCCGCTAGGCATCTTTCCCGGCCTGCTAATGATTCTGCCAGCTCGCCACTTCTACCAGTTTATAATGAATAGAAAAATTGTAGTGCGAAAAGAAGTAGCGCAGAATATATGTTGCATTATTATATAATAATCAATATGTTAAAGGACGTTGATTTATTAGTTAACAATAAATACAAAGTCATCGATGTAGGTGCAGAAAATAGCCTAAGGCTTTCATTATTCAAAAGACCATGTGTATAACCGATTGAAACTTTAAATAAAATGTTTTTAAGCAATTTTGATATGATAAATAGATATACTGTAAACATTTTCACAAATGCTCTCAAATTATATCTCGAAAACTAACACTGTAATCACTTATTTTTTATGGAAGCTATTCACTAGATGTGGTTGAGAGAGGGGGAAAGGAGAGAGGGGATAGAAAAAGGAGAGATAGAAGGTAGAATTGAAGAGAACGAGGGAGGAGGGCGAGAGATCGTTGCAAGGAAAAAACTGAGGCTGAGGGCGAGAGAGGAGAAGTTATAAGAATACATGATAAAGAAATAGATGGAAAGAGAGACGAAAAGAAGACATTAATAAACGATAGGATGAGAATAACAGTGAGAGGGGAAGTTGTAAAGCTAGTGAAAAAGACTAATCGAAAAAGAGGCAGTAAGCAAGGAAATGGAAAGAGAGAGAAATAGGGAGAGAGAGAGAGATAAGGAGAGAGAGAGAGAGAAAGAGAGAGAGTACGTCTCGCATTGTAAGACTTTTAAAAAGGTAGTGAATCAAAATTAATCGTTTAGTTGAAATCTTCACTAATAAAAGATTTTTGAAAACCACATTTTGATAAAAATATATTAAAATTGGAATTTTAATGAATTTTCTAGACAATGTAGTCTTTAATGATTGCTTTCTTTTGTAAAAGTTACATGCAGACAGCTTAGTTACAGGGTACATAAACAATCCAACACCGGTTACCAAGCGGTGTGGCAGATAAACACAAAAAGACACACACATACACACATACATAATACATACATACATACATACATACATACATACATACATGCATACATGCATGTATACATACATATATACATGCATAATACGTACTTACATACACGCACACACATATATATATGCATGTATATATGCATGTATGTATGTATGTTTGTATGTATGTATGTACGTATGTATGTACGTATGACGCATGTATTTACGTATGTATGTATGTATTTATGTATGTATGTATGAGAGTGTATGTATGCACGCCGGTATGTATGCATGTATATATGTATAGGCATATATTATGTGAGTGTGCGCGCGTATGTTTGTATTTGTCCCAACACCGCTTGACAACCGGTGTTTGTTTGTATGTGTATCCCGTCACTAAGCGGTTCAGCAAAGAAGCCAATAGAGTGAGCATATAAGTATCAGACTTCACACACACACACACAAACACGCGCGCGCGTGCGCAAAAGAAATAAGCCCTCGGGTCTATTTGTTCGTGTAAAACCTTCCAAGGTAGTGCCCCTGTATGGCTGCAGACCAATGACTAAAACAAGTAAAAGAAGAAAAAAATACAAAGAATAATTTACATATATGATTAGTTGTTCATTCTAGGTAATAATATTTACTGCGCATGTAAGGTGGCGAGATGGCAGAAAGGTTAGCACGCCGGGCTAAATGCTTAGAGGTATTTCGTCTGCTGCTACGTTCTGAGTTCAAATTCCGCCGAGGTCGACTTTGCCTTTCTTCCTTTTGGGGGTCAATAAATTAAATATCAGTTACGCACTGGGTCGATCTAATCGACTTAATCCCTTTGTCTGTCCTTGTTTGT
>NC_068982.1:71681374-71682381 GCF_001194135.2 Octopus bimaculoides | reverse complement strand
AGAATATTTACTGCGCATGTGTAGTTTGTAACATTTTATTATTTCATCGTCGCAATAAATTCTTCTTCGGAGCAAAGTCCTGTTGTTATTGTTAATCTGAGAATGTTTACTATTACTATTATTATTATTATTATTGTTATTATTATTATTATTATTATTATTATTATTGTTATTATTGTTATTATTATTATTATTATTATTATTATTATTATTATTATTATTATTATTATTATTATATTCGTATTACAATCTTGTGTTGCCTGCTTGATTCATCGGTTGTCTTTGTATTCCTGTTTGGTTCATTCAACTTTTTCCTTCTTATTCGAGATCTTCATATTTGTCTGTGACTGTTGCTGCTCTCTGTGTGTATGTGTATGTGTGTGACTATGTGTGTGTATGTGCATGTGTTCATATATGTGTGTGTGCGTGTGTGTATGTATTACCTTATTCCACAATAATCTTGTTTCCCTTCATGTGTATTATAGAATAATGTTATTTCGTTTTCTTTTATTATTATTATTATTATTATTATTATTATTATTATTATTATTATTATTATTATTATTATTATTATTTGTCTTTATCTTCCTTTCTTATAAATTATGACTTCCATAGTTTCTTTGTTATCTCATCGTTGATTGCATTTTGTTAGCTTCTATTTCATGTTTTGGACCTCTTCTCTCCTCGTCATAATTCCTATTATTATTATTATTATTATTATTATTATTATTATTATTATTATTATTATTGTTATTATTATTACTGTTGTTGTTGTTGTTATTACTATTACAATTATTATTAGCATTATTATTATTATTAGAATTGTTTTTATTATGACTGCTATCATTATTATTATTATTATTATTATTGTTATTATTATTATTATTATTATTATTATTATTGTTATTATTGTTATTATTATTATTATTATTATTATTATTGTTATTATTATTACTGTTGTTGTTGTTGTTATTACTATTACAATTATTATTAGCATTATTATTATT
>NC_068982.1:71678656-71681181 GCF_001194135.2 Octopus bimaculoides | reverse complement strand
TCTTTCTGTTTTTCTTCCATTCTCTGACTACGTTAGGTCTCGTCATGCATGTCTTCATTTGTCAGAAATTTTGCTCTCCAAATCTTGGTATTATTATTATTATTATTATTATTATTATTATTATTATTATTACTACTACTACTACTACTACTACTACTATTATTATTATTATTATCATTATTATTATTATTAGTAGTAGTAGCAGTAGTAGTAGTGGTAGTAGTAGTAGTAGTAGTAGTAGTAGTAGTAGTAGTAGTAGTAGTAGTAGTACAGCAAGAGAATTCTTACAATTTTGCTATTGTCAATCATCATTTATCAATATTATTGGTTTCATCATCATCATCATCATCATCATCATCATCATCATCATCATCATTAGTCGCAATTCATCTGTTGTGATCGTGTGTCGTTGATGCCGTTTTATTAAAATTTTTATACAGTTTTGTATATATGACGTCATGTGCTATTTTGCTTGTGTTTCCGGTGTCTTTAAGCATGTTGCTTTGTTTAGTCTCACTGTTTTCTTGATTTTCAATTTTCCCTTTCTCTGTCTTGTGTTTTCTTGTAAGACCGTATAATTCTGTAATTCCTCTTTCAAAATTTTATTTTTGTCTGTTCTTATTTTATTCACTTTACAAAACACACTCTTACATTAATATCCCGAGGCCTACGACTTAAAGAGTCAGTTCCATGTTGTATCAATGACCGATATCATATTATTCCCCCTGGGCTGGACGCCAATCCATCCAGCTGAGTGGAATGGAGCAAGGTGAAATGAAGTGTTTTGCTCTAGAACACAGTACACCGCCCAGTCGGGGAGTCGAAACTCCGATCTTGAGATCGCAAGTGCCACACCATAACCACTGGGTCACGCGTCTTCATCTACAAGAGAACAGCTACCACATATTCCATGATCTTCAATGATTGTATTAACGGAAACCACGAAAACACCCCTCAATGTAACCATCCCAAATCTTGTCTCTTTAACACCACAAATTGAAAACTCAAACTCCACACGTGTCAAGAAAAGAACATTGCACCCCACCTCTGCTGAAACATGAATAACACTCAGCTGGTGTCCTCGCAAACGTTCTCAAGTCTAGGTTCCATCATCGCTGAGAATCTTTCCCTTAACATAGTTAGGCCTGCATCTCAAAGACAGACCCTTCTCTTCAGGACCAGAAAATATCTCGATACTGCTAAGCTAAAACTGTCTATATGTTACGTCTTTCGTTGAAAGAGCGACTGATAACATCAAAGATACAGGAGTTATTGCCGATAAGACAAGCGTGAAAGTGCAGCACATCAGCTACAAATTAGATGTAGCTTGCTGTGAATGTTGCTTCTTGGGTAAAATATTTTCCCCTTTGAAATGCTTCGTGGTTATATGTTCCGGGTCTTTGCATTTTGAGTTCAAATCCCATTGACATTACCTTTGCCATTAATTTTGCCTTTCTTCCCTCCGTGGTCGAAAAATGTTTTTCTTGAGTATTAGGAGCGATACTTTACTCTCCACAAGTACGAACATAAAAACACGCGCGCGCGCGCGCACACACACTCTCCCCCCTTTCTCCCTCACATACAAAAACACGATTACGCTGCGTTGACAGTATCGTTAACAGAGTACTGTATCGTGCTGGACTACTCAGAATGCTTTTTCCTTGCAAGAAACTGAGTATTAAAAAAAGTACCTCCCTCTATGTGATTCATGTCCAAAATGCGACGAGACTTTCTTTTCAGCATTATACAAGAATGCATATGATAGAAAGTACAATACATCATATTTTAAGAAACGTTAACTCGCAACTGTCTACAAACTGATAGACAATTGGGTAGGCAAACTATTAACATTTCAAGAAAAAGGCAAGACAGGAGTGGTGGAAAGGGTACAGGAATGAAAGAGAAGCGGATTGTTTCTTTCCTAGACAAGAGGTTAAAATGGAGACCATCTTAGAAAGACGATATATAGACCTGTTTAAGGGTATTTTGAGGGGTGCATATACACACACACACACACACACACACACACACACTCACGCACACATTCCATGACATTTAAAACAGACGGTACGACGATACGGTAACGTGCTTCAGCCATTAGTGGTAGGGGCTCATCAACAAAATGGCGTTTGATTTATGAAGTACTTAGGGAACGAAATTGTGTTGCATGAACGTGTAGGCAGGCACATGTGTGTGTATGTGTATGTGTTTGCGCGTGCGAGCATGCACACGTGGGCACATGCTCGTGTGTATGTGTGTGCGGGCGTGTGTGTGTGTGTATGTGTATGTGTATATGCGCGCGTGCGTGCGTGACCAGATGTTTTGTATGTATGTGCGTGCGCGCATGGGCACATGCTTGTGTGTGTGTGTGTGTGTGTTTTTGTGTGCGTGCGTGCGCGTTCCTTGAGGAATCTTTTCGTAACACAATACATTGTCAGTCAACAATAATTTCCGTTGGTTTGATTTAATAAGAACAGAGGCCAATTTCCTAATAGTCAGAGTTGTTAGAAGTGTGTGTGTGTGTG
>NC_068982.1:71672130-71678351 GCF_001194135.2 Octopus bimaculoides | reverse complement strand
TTAAGAGTGAGGGGTTTCGGAGAAGAGAGGAGCACATAATATGGTACCCCTGGTGCGTAGGGTCCTCGGGATCCGTCGAGTTCCTTGGTTAACCCAGAATGCCATCTTCCTCTTATTCGGAAATTTGTTTGTGAGAGGTTTTTGTTGATGTTGTTGTTGCTTTATTTTTCACGTTTCCATATAAATCCCCATTTCCTAAATGTTTTCGCGGCCCTTGTGGCCAATGAATACATAACTATTGTGGTTGTTGTTTTCCATTTGATCTATGTAAACCCCACGTTTTTTTTTTTTTTGTGTGTGTGTTGTATATCTTTCTTTGATCTTGTCCCCAATGCTTCGGACCCTTGTGGCTAGTAAAAAAAATCATTATTATTATTATAATAAAGAAACCATTTGTTTTTATCTCTCAGTCTTAGGTGTTTTGTGGGTCCATTTTATAGGATAGCAAGTAACATCAAGCGTCCTTAGGTATCCAGTATCTTTTTTGAAGTTCTTGCTGTTCCTAATACCAGGTCGTATCAAAAAGTTCCCGGACTAGTTCAGTAGCGTGCCAACAGATGACAGCACCGCAGTGAGAGCTGGCAGAGACCTTCATGAGGTAATGTGCCGAGTGAAATCGCTGTGTTTACTTTGCAAGTTGTGAAATTTGTGTTTCTGAGATCATGTGTATGCTGCAGTTTGCGATTTTGTCATGGACAGGAACAAAGAGTCAACCTGAAATTTTGCGCTAAACTTGGGAAGTCTGTTACAGAGACATTGAGCATACTTCGGTAAGCTTATGGTTGTACGCAGTGTTTCGAGTGGCATGTGCGCTTCAAAAGTGGAAAAACGTCCCTGGAAGACGATGAGCGATCTGGAAGACCTGCCACGAGCGTCACCTCCGGAAATGTGGAATTGTGCATCGAGAATTCGTCCCCCAGGGCCAGGCCGTTAATCGAGAGTTCTACTGCGACGTTTTGAAGCGTTTGAGGGAGGACAATCGGCGAAAGCGACCGGATCTGTGGAGCTCGAAGAATTGGGTTCTTCACTGAGCTCTCCTTACTAGTAAGTTTCTTGCCAAAAACAACATGGTATCACTTCTGCACCCACCCTATTCACCAGATTTAGTACTTGCAGACCTCCCTCTCTTCCCCGAGAGGAAGATACAGCTCGAAAGTCGCCGTTGTCGAGATCCAGAGCGAATCTCACCAGAAGGTCCTCGACTCACTTATGGTAAACGACTTCCAGGCCGGATTCTAAAAGTTGCAGGAACGTTAGGACCAGTGCATTGCTGCGCAAGGTAACTATGTCGAAGGAGATGATGTTAAAACTTAAGAAAATAAGTTGCTTTTTTTTTTATTAAACATAACTAGTCCAGAGACCTTTTGATGCCAGCTCGTATTTAAGCTTTCTGCACAACCAAGATGTTCCTCGAATTTTTCGAAATTTCTGCTTGCGGTACCCAACTCATCGATGGCAAGTGTCATTACCTTTATACTCTTACATTCCCATGGTCGCTTATCTCGTATCTCAGATCTTTGTACTTACCAAGCTTTACCTGTTATTTCTCTTTCACTCTTTAACAAGGGACATTCTCTTTCACTCTTTCACTCTTTCACAAAGGGGCATATATCCCCATTACACATTCATGAGATGTTTTTTTTTCTGAAAGATAAGAATATTGGGCAGGATTTCGGGGTCGATAAAATAAGTACCAGCTGAGTACTAGGGTCGATAGAATCGATTTGTCCCCTTCCCCAAAATTTGAGGTCTTGTGCCTATACTAGAAAGGATTATTATTATCATCGTTATCATCATCTTAGAATAGGCAGCGGACTGGAAGAATCGTTAAGCACACCAAACAAAAGGCTTAGAGAATTTTTTCCGGCCTTTTACCATCTAAGATCGAATTCCGCTGAGGTCTACTTTACCTTTCATTTTTTTGGAGTCGATAAAATAAATTACCAGTTGAGTACTGTGATCGATAGAATCGACTAGCCCCTCCCCTCAAAATTGCTGGCCTTGTGCCAACATTAGAAAAAATCGTTGATATCTCCGATGTACTCCTTCACTTGCTTCAGTTCTTGATTATATTCATGAAAAGCGAAGGCCTTTACAGGACCGACGCTAGAGTATTCAGCAACCGAGACCAACCTATAATGCGCGTCCTGTTTCTCCAGTCTTACAATACATCTTCCTTTCTCCATTCATACAATGTGTGTCCCCTTTCCTTAACCTGTTCCCCCAGCCGTACAATAATGTGTCGCTTTTCCTCAGCCTTACAATATCCCTACTCCAAGCCCTACAATTTACCCCGTTTCCCCAGCCCTGAGCCCAACAATGTGATCACCCTCTTCCAACTTTACAATGTGTGTCTCTTTCTCCCAGCCCTGCAATGTGCCGCCTCTTTTCCCAGCCCGACAGTGTGTGCCTCTTTGCCCAGCTCTGCAATGTGCGCTCCTTCTCTAATCATTTCTACAATTTCCCAACTGGTCCTCTCCCTCTTTTACACCAGCAGAAAAATGCACCATATCCCCTTCCCTGAATATAACTAACGAGCCAACAAGAAATCCGTAGTTTTATGATGATGTGTAACATCGATGGTAATATTTGAAATGCTTCACTCTAAATCACATGACAGGTCATAACGTAGCATGACCCTTTCTGTCTACTCCACCTACCACCTCTGTCATCTATTCTTCTCTTCTCTGGAGGTAACCTCCTCTGCTCTCTTTATTTAGTAAAATAGCGAGCATGGGAGGCCACAATTTAAGAACATGGAAACAAAGGTTTTTATGCTTTTAGATTAAGAAATTTTGCCTCGGCTGTGCAGAGTTGTTATGGCGCCTCTAGATTTTAACGCCGTAGACAATCACCTAGCTTGCCTGGTGCTTAGCACATCTCAGGAAGCCCCACCTGACAGCTGTTCCGCGCCTGTTGAACTTACCTCGTTCAGGTAGTACTGCCAGGTTTTGAATTTCTGGAAATTATTTATAGGAGCCTCCAGCACCAAAGTCCTCCGAAACAGACCAGTTAGTCCGTTCTCGTCGAGGCCCAGGGCTTCCCCGAGAATGTCGTTGTTCTTACTAACCACTAGAACTAAGCTTTGGCTAGAACTTCGTCCAAGCGCATTGGTAAACATCGTTTCGCATTTTGACACAAGACCAGCAATTTTGAGGAGAAGCGGATAAGTCGATTAAGTTTTCTCCAGTATTTGACTGGTACTCTGCTTTGCCGGCATCAGAAGGAGGAATGGCAAACTTGATCTCAGTAGGATTTGAACTCAGAAGGTAAAACGACGGAACAAATGCCGCATTTTTGTCCGGCGCTCAAACGATTCTGCCAGTTCGCCGCCTCATAATGTCTTCAGATTTTGACACAAGACCAGCAATTAAAAGGGGAGGGGATTAGTGGATACCATCTACCCCAGTACTTGACTGGTACTTTATTTTCTCGACCCCCTAAAGGAATGAAAAGCAAGGTTGACTTCGGCAGGATTTGAACTCAGCCAATGAAGAACCGAATAATAATGACGATTGTTTGAAACTACCACCACCACCACCACCACCACCACCACCACCACCACTGTCATCATCATCATCAGTAGCAGCAGCAACAGCATCAACAGCAGTGGCAGCAGCAGCAGCAGTAGAAGCAGCAGCAACTGTAGCAGCGGCTGCATCATCACCATGATTATCGTTGCTGACAACGTCGTTACGATTATTATTGTTTAAACAGGCAGAGATGGTTGTGTAGGAAGAAGTACAGGTGGTGCGGTGCAGGTGATGGAGGTAGTGGTCAGGAGTGGTGGGTGGTGGTGGCGGTGGGTGCCATGTCGATTTAATCGACCCTCAGTACTTAACTGGTAATTATTTTATTGACTGTTGAGATGAAAAGCGTAGTCAGTCCCAACGGGAAAACAATCACCGTCGGCATCATCATCATCATCATCATCACACTCAACCTCAATCACCTTTACCATCATCATGATCGATCACTACCACCAACCATCACTACACCGCCGTCATCATCATCATCATCATCATCATCATCACCATCATCACCTCCGATGATGATGATCGTGTTCGTCGTCAACATCTTCATTATCATCACCATCACTATTTATTATACGATGATGATGATGATGATGATGATGATAATGAAGATATTGGCGACACCAACGAACAAAAACAACAAAAAGAAGATATACATGCATATATATACATATATACACACATACATGCGCGTACGCACACACATGCGCATATGTACAGATGCATATATATATATATACATGAATAAACATACACACATATATATGTGTGTGAGAGATTGTCTATGTATATATATATATATATATATATATATATATATATATATATACACACACGCACACCCACGTTATTATGCATACACACATAGACACAGACACAGACACACACACACACACAAGCATACACGCACACAATATATAAAACAGATAAAGCTGTCAAAGCTTTTGATCTACACAAGTTTATTTCTCCTGACAATGAAAACTGTTTTGCTGGTGGAGAAAATACTTCAAAGTAAATCGTACATGTTTTTGATCTGCAATACATCATACATCGACCAAACATGCAGAAAGCCTCACTCACTCACTCACTCAATCACTCAATCACTTTCACTTTCACTTTCTCTCTCGCTCGCTCGCTCCCATTCAATTTAGTTGTCTCTCTGTCGCTCTTTGTCTCTCTCTCTCTCTCTCTCTCTCGCTCTCTCTTCTCTATATGCTACCATTACCAGCAGCATCACAGCCATCAACGCCGCCATCACAGTCTCTCTCTCTTCACTATCCGGTTATCTAACCTGCCGGCTTACTGTGTAGACAACAATAAGTTACATGTCTCGCTGTGTTATCCGCCAACCGGAGCCGAAACCAAGCCAAACCAGACCAAAACAACAAACATATACAAACATACACCGATACACACATGCACACACATGCGCACACATGCACACACAAACACGCACGCACACACACACACACACACACGTATAGGTGTACACACACACACACACACGTACACACACATACACGTACACACACAAACATACGTTCACACACGTGCATACCTACATGCATACATACATACATACATACATACATACATACATGCATATATACATACATACATACATACACACACCAATACGTACATACATATATAATACATACACGCGCATATATATATATATATATATATATATATATATATATATATATATATATATATACATATGTAGGTATATACATACACACATATGTCACACATACATACATACTTAAATACATGCATGCATATATACATACATACATACAAATGTACACACAAACAAGTATACATATATATATACACATACACACATACATTCGTGCATACACATACCTACACCAAAGATTGTTTCTGGTTTCCAGCGATGCTGGAATGACGCTGGGTGATGTCTGGGCGATGTCTGTGAGAGTATATTAGTGTGAGAGAGAGAGAAAGAGAAAAAAGAGACGGCGGGGAAGTGATGCCGACAAATGATGGTGATGTTAGACGGCAATGGAGGGAAGCTGAGGTCATTCGGGACTGCTTCGATCCACTGCCAACCGCTTTTTCTCCCCACCCCCTATCCTCCCTCCCAACCTCATACACCCCACCCCCACATACACCCCAACCACACACACACACACATAGACATACACACACATCCACTCCAATTTACAGCCTTGCAGATCTTGTTTTTGTCACATTTTTAGCCTTTCTTCTCCAAATCCGTCTTACTTTATTCTTAAATCCTGCCTCTCTCTCTCTCTCTCTCTCTCTCTCTCTCTCTCTCTCTCTCTCTCTTTCCCTGTATGTGTGTGTGTGTGTGTGCGTGTGTGTGTGTTGTACATATTAACACATATTCGACTTCTCGACTTTCCGACTTCTGTTTTCTCTCGGATTTTCTTGGCCAACTTCCTTACAATCTGCTTCCTCCTTTTTTTCTTTTGCCGTTTCCTTTCTTTTCTTCTTCCTTTTTCTAATTCCTGTGTTGCTTTTCCTCTCCCTCCGTCCCCTCTCTCTACATACATACATACATACATACATACATACATACATACATACATACATGTATATATATATATATTCACATATACATAATATACATATATAATACATATGTATGTACATATGTATATACAAACACATATATACACATTATTTATATATATA
>NC_068982.1:71666056-71668912 GCF_001194135.2 Octopus bimaculoides | reverse complement strand
TATATATATATATATATATACGACAGGCTTCTTTCAGTTTCCGTCTACCAAATCCACTCACAAGGCTTTGGTCGGCCCGATGCTATAGTAGAAGACACTTGCCCAAGGTGCCACGCAGTGGGAATGAACCCGGAACCATGTGGTTGGTAAGCAAGCTACTTACGACACAGCCACTCCTGCGCCTATATACCCTCACCTTTTTCAAATGATAGTTGAAGATATTGATGTGAGCTTAACCAGGTAGGAAAGTACCTGTCTTCAAACTAGTTAAATGGGTACACTACACAGCTTCTTTCGCCACCAAAGACGAGAGATCTACCGCCCTACTATTGCAAAGAAAGATGGTGCATAGATGTTCACAACAGACTTCATTCAGACAGCCAGATTCGTTTTAACATGAGACAGGAGCTGCTCGACACAAGTCTACGTCTCACTAATGCACGGACACTGAACTATTACGTGCAGCACAGTTTTGGCTAAAGGCCAACAATTTTGAGGAGAGGAGGGGCAAAGTTGACTACATCGACTTCAATACTTGACTGGTACTTTATTTTATCGACCTTTTAAAGAAAAAGAAACAAAAAAATCCCACCCTGGGGAGGAATTTGTACGTCCCAGAATCCGCGAAACCCGCCTTATGAACCTATGGTTGAGGAAGGACTTTTGATCATTTTTTTAATATCCTCATTGTATGTGTCTGTGTGTGTGTAAGACAGAACTTTATACATTCTCTAGACCAGGGGTTTTCAAACTGTGGTCTGTAAGGACAAGACAGGGGGTCCGTGGACAGCAAATACTTTTTATGGGCAATTGATTTTATATATGTTTTTTAATCGAAATCTTTTAATTGACAATAAACCTATTTGTTAAATACTGTTAAATAAATAAATGTAAAAGTATATGTTGTTTTAAGCAAATATTTATGTATAAATTTCATAAGCGTTTATAAGGTAAAGCCTGAAATATAAAGGGGTCCGCAAGTCAAAAAGTTTGAAAACCCCTGCTCTAGGCGAACCGTATGTCGAGCCAGATATCGTATTATACAGTTCAAAATTGGGTGTAATTGACACTTTTGTTTACATAGGAAGCATCCTCTCTGTGGATGCCCACCATACTAAATGCAGAAATACATCTACGCATTCAGAAAGCGTCTGAAGCATTTGGGAAGCTCGAAAAAAAGAGTCTATGAAAACCACGGCGTCACCAAAAGACCCACCTGAACGTTTAGGAGTGTATACTAACGGTCCTGTTGTACTCTTCTGAAACATCGACAGTACAACGTAGGCATCTGAAGCTGCTTGAGCGCTTCCATGAAAAATGTTTGAGTCACATGCTCACCTTCAAATGGCAAAGTAAAACACCTGACACAGAAGAAAAGATGGGATGCACAAGCATCATATCTACTTATCAAATCTACTCAGATGCGCTGGGTAGGTCATGTACGAATGGAGGGTAACGGGATTCCAAAGCAGCTGTTCTAGAGTGATCTGTGCACTGGAAGACGTCCTCACTACAAACTACATGTATGCATGTATATATGTCTGTCTGTATGGATGGATGGATGCATGAATGCTTGCAAGCATGTATTGCGTATGTATGTATGTATGTATGTATGTATGTATGAATACATGTATGCATGTATGTATGTATGCATGTATGTGTGTATGTATGTATGCATGTGTGTATGTATGCATGCGTGTATATATGTATGTATGAATATATGTATGTATGAATATATGTATGTCTGTATGTATCTATCTATCTATCTATATGTATGTATGTATGTATGTATGTATGTATGTATGTATGTATGTATGTATGTATGTATGTATGTATGTATGTATGTATGTATGTATGTATGTATGTATGTACATACTTCCTGAAAAGACGTTATATTCTCCTTCTGAAAGAACTTTCTTTGCCAATTCTTCACTTTTTCAAGTAATGTGAAGACCGCAGATGGAATGCTGTGATCAGCAAAGTACTATCGTTGCTAACAAATACCACGATATGTACACACACACTCATATATATATATATATATATATATAAACGCACACACACACACAAACACACACACATACACACACAAATGGTTACACATTGTTGTTATAATGTCAAAAGCTTCTTGACATCTGATCATCGTAAACCAAGTGAAGGAATGACCTTATGCAGTAAAGAAGATAATGTGGTGGTGGTGGTGGTGGTAGTGTGATGATGATGATGATGATGATGACGATTGTGATTATGACGATGTTAATCCTTTCTACTATAGGCACAAGGCCTGGATTTTTGTGGGGAGAGGGACAATCGATCGCATCGACCCCCCCCCCCCAGTACTTGACTGGTACTTAATTTATCGACCTCGAAAGGACGAAAGGCAAAATCGACCTCGGCGGAATTTTGATGACGGTGATAATGACGAGATAATGACGACAGCAACAACAACAACGATAATGATGATGATGATGACGATGACGACGACGATGACGATGACGATGACAAGATGACGAAGACGATGATGATAATGACGATGATGATGATGATGATTATGATGATGGCAGCGGTAGTGATGGCAGTGGTGGTTGTGAAGATGATGATGATGACCATGATAAATAATAATAAATATATCTCAAGATGCTATTAAAAAAGAAAAAAGAGAAAGAAACGAAAGCAGGAGATAATATTTTACACGACTGATGAAAGGAAATGAAATTTGAAACTAAACATGGAAATGTAAAAATGATTTTCAAAAACCCTCAATTCAATATCGAATAAAACAACAAAAAAGCATTCGTTTATAACTATGAAAGTACTTATATAAGTGAGAGGGGGGGAGTGTGGGAGAGAGGGGAG
>NC_068982.1:71662970-71666009 GCF_001194135.2 Octopus bimaculoides | reverse complement strand
AGAGGGGGAAGAGAGAGGGGGAAGAGAGAGGGGGAAGAGAGAGGGGGAAGAGAGAGGGGGGAGAGAGTGAAAGAAGGTATTCGAGAAAGGAAGAGATAAGCATGTACGTGTATCATTATATACAGCACACACTTAGTCTCTCATCCTCTCTGTCACTCTCTCTGTATACCGCTCTTCCTGTTTGTCTGTCTGTCTGGCTGGCTCTCTCTCTTCATCAGTCTGTCTGTCTGTATGTATGTATGTATGTCATTCTCTGTATATCTTATTTCTTTATTGCTCACAAGGGGCTAAACATAGAAGGGGACAAACAAGGACAGACAAAGAGATTAAGTCGATTACGTTGACCCCAGTGCGTAACTTGTACTTAATTTATCGACCCCGAAAGGATGAAAGGCATAGTCTATATATCTGTTTGTTTCTGTCTCTCTCTTGTTCTCTCTCTCTTTCTTTCTTTCTCTCTTTCTCTCTTGTTCTCTCTCTCTTTCTTTCTTTCTCTCTTTCTCTCTCTTGCTCTCTTGTCTGTCTATCTGTTTGTCTATCACTCAGTCTCTCTCTCTCTTGCTCTCCCTCTCTTGCTGTCTCTCTCCCTGTTTGTCTATCTGTCTGTTACTCAGTCTCTCTCTCTATCTTGCTCTCTCTCTCTTGCTGTCTCTCTCCCTGTTTGTCTATCTGTCTGTTACTCAGTCTCTCTCTCTCTCTCTCTCTCTCTCTCTCTCTCTCTCCTTCGTACAAAATGAGTTTTCAAATGATTACAATATTTAATATATGTTTTATTTATTTATTTATTTATTTATTTATTTTTGGTAAAATTATTACAAAATCTCAATAAAAACGACAAACAACAGCACGAACAAAAAGAGGAAAAACAACCGTAAAAACAACAACAGTTGCAACAGGAACAACGATAGCAACAACAACACCAGCAACAACAGCACAACACGAACAGTAACAAGTACCAAAGCAGCAAAAGCAACAACAACAATAACAGCAGCAGCAGCAGCAGCAACAACAACAACAATAGCAACAAACCAATTCCATCTCGTCGATGAATTAAAAACCTGTGGCTCGCGTTAGCAACGCTTCATTTGTGACAACGTCAAGTGTTTAGAGAAAAGTCATTAGCGATTGTGCATTATGAAAAACTACTTAATTAGTAAAAGGATAAAAAAAAAATTAAAAAAAATAAAATCAACACGTACAACAAGAAATAAGGAACAAAAACAAAAACAAAAAAATAAAATTTTAAAACCCAAAAATATTGCAGTGGCTTTGTCTCAGGTTTTACTGGTGACATTTCTAAATTGGTGCTTCTGGAATATTCTATTCAAGCCACCGAGCGAATACCCCTGTTGCATGATAAACCAAAGTGGTTTCGATATCTGAAGACTGGGTAAATTCACTTCTTTTTACATCGAAGATCCGCCTGAGAAATGGCACCAATAATACCTTCACCAGGGTCCGATTAATATCCATAGAGGCTCTAAGATTTTGGTGTCTCCCATATATATGTAAGTGGAGGCGCAATGGCCCAGTGGTTAGGGCAGCGGACTCGCGGTCGGAGGATCGCGGTTTCGATTCCCAGACCAGGCGTTGTGTGTGTTTATTGAGCCAAAACACCTAAAGCTCCACGAGGCTCCGGCAGGGGGTGGTGGCGGACTCTGTTGTACTCTTTCGCCCCAACTTTCTCTCACTCTTTCTTCCTGTTTCTTGAGTAACGCAGCGATGGACTGGCGTCCCGTACGCCATAGAAACCAGGAAACCGGGCCCATGAACCTGGCTAGGCTATAAAAGGGCGGAAGAAGAATATATATGTAAACCATAAAATGAATTTTTATTTTTCAAAATAAAACAGGTCTAACAGTAAGATGGAAATTAAGGTTTATTTTGTATACTTCCACTTCCATTTATATTTGAAAAGTTTTTCTTTTTTACCTTTTTTAATTGCAAATTGATCAGGTCCTCACTATGGCACTATAAACACTTCGAAATTATATTTCGGATCAAATAAGCCACTTCGAATATTATTTTAGCAAGTTTAAAATGATTTCATTTGTGCCGTAAACCCTTTACTCTTTCTGTGGTGCTTCCCTTTCCTTGATGCCCTTAACGCATGCTTATTTTGCTTAATGGTTAATCTAGCTTTGCCTTCACATTTAATTTCTTGATCATATCCTCTTTCCCAAGATTTAGTTCATTCATCCTTACCCGCCTGGGAAAGGGTATGAATACTCACACACCTGATTTCTCGATTATTTCCCCTTTCATAAGATTTTGTGCTTTTGTGTTCAGGCCAAGGTGCTGTTGTGTTGAGGTAAGGCTAAGTCATATCATCAACACCGAGACATTACTATCTCGCGTCCTATGACTCATAGGCACGATTATCCGGTTTCCATGGCATATTAATAACTGAGACTACAACACTGCCCACTGAACGAGATGTTTGTCCGTCGCAGACTTACTCATGTACAGCTGAATGAAAGTAAGTGTTTTGCTCAAGAACACAATGCACCATACGGTCCGGGGATCGAAACCGCGATCTTGCAATTGTGTGTGCAACACCTTAGCCACTAGGCCACTTAGCCACTAGGCCACTAGGCCACTAGGCCACTGTCATAGCGCAGACTTTTTGACAAGAATTCATATCAAACTAGCTGCTGCTAACTACCTAGAACCCACAAGAGTAAAAGAGAGAGACAAAGACAGGCAGAAAAAAGGAAAATGTCCCTTGCATTTGAAAACTATGGAAATATATTTTTAAAAAAAAAACTATTTCATTTAATTTTTCCACAAGCTAATTGTTTTTCATACTTTAAGTTGAAAAAGTTGCAATGACTGAAACCGGTACTAAAATGTTCTTCATGATAAGAAAAAGAACTTTCTTTTTCGGTTAACATATTTATTTGATGAGCTTATTATCATAAACCTCCTGAAGAGATTGGTGCACTGTTGACCATTATTCATCCTGCCGGACATTTTGGAGTGCACCCATCGAAACGTATGTAGAGGACTTCATGATATAAATGGATTAACAACATCTCG
>NC_068982.1:71659301-71660848 GCF_001194135.2 Octopus bimaculoides | reverse complement strand
CCCACCACGTGGCACCTTGGACAAGTGTCTTCTACTATATATATATATATATATATATATATATATGACAGACTTCTTTCAGTTTCCGTCTACCAAATCCACTCACAAGGCTTTGATCGGCCCGAGGCTATAGCAGAAGACACTTGCCCAATGTGCCACGTAGTGTGACTGAACCCAGAACCATGTGGTTGGGAAACAAGCTCCTTACCACACACCCACTCCTGCGCCTATATATTTATATTAATTTATACATGTTTTATTATTTCGCTTAACACATAAATCGTGGCCGTCAGGCACAGGTCGACAGGCCACGATCGTGGCCCAGATAGATCCATTTAATTTATGGGCATTTGTTGGGGGTCTAATGTCACTCAAACGCTCCGATATCCCCCAGAATGCAAGAGGACTAATGATTCAACTAATGACTTTTCAGATGATGCAAAACTTACCACCATTATATACTACAGGGTGTCCACAAAGTCTGGGTACATGGAGTAAATAAAGTCATAACATAAACTATTAAATATAAGAAATAATAATTTTCCTTTTTTACTTTTGTTTAAATTAAATTTAAAAAATACTTTACTTTTCTGAATTTATTTATGTTATTTTTTCTACCCAGATCGAATGATGGCTCTTTCTAAAGAAGGTAGTACTCTTAAGTGGACGAGAGGCATGGTCATATCGCAAAATTGCAGAAGAATTTAATCTTTGACACCCTTATAGGCAACCTATTTATTTTACTTATTTAATCGAGTTCAACTGAATTTTGCAAGGCGCATCAAGTTATACATTGAAAATTATGGAAATCATTTAAAAAATATTATTTAACATTATAATTAAATAAAATTATTTTGTTTTAAAAGTATGTGTTAATCCCATGTACCCAGACTTTGTGGACACCCTGTAGAAAAATATTTTAACTATTTTTTGTTTTTTATGTGTGCATGGTAGTCTCATTTTCATAAAATATGCTCAACAGTCCGTGCATTGTAAGTGCAAATCTCAGTGCTTTATGGGTTAAGCATAGCAATACTGATATACATATGTTTTAGAATATTCTAATGTCTCTGAGGAGGTGATAAGATGTTGCACAAGCATTCAGTTCTGAGTGCATTGCATCATATAGCAGGAACAAATGTAAACTAATGAAGTTGATTACGTAATTACTGTTCCCTCGTCATTTAATACTATATACATACATACACACATACATATATAATCTGTTTGTGTGTGAGTCTGTGTGTGGATCATATATCCGAAAAAGAAGCACACTCTAAACGTTAGGCCAGTAATATATCTGTTTAATAATGCTTGTTTAGGTGATTTTAAATGTCTTGCCCGCTCACGTTTTTGGTATGCTGCTATATTTCATGTTGAGAACAATTTAGGTTTTAATAGATACAAGATGTGATCTATTTCTAGCGCATTAATTGTCCACGTTAGTGGTCGACGTTATTTTTTAAAATATATATATATATATAGTTTAAAAAAACACAAAAAAAACAATAACAAAAAAACAACAAAGTGAGGACGTGATACGGATA
>NC_068982.1:71656603-71658930 GCF_001194135.2 Octopus bimaculoides | reverse complement strand
TAAAGCATGCGGATGGGAAGCAAATTTTTACCACACAATCACACACGCGCCTATATCCCTAATTTCAATCACAAAGTTGAGGTTTGACTCGAAATTATAAAAGAGTGAAAGCGCGTGGCTTAGAGGTTAGAGTATTCGGCTCACCATCGTAAAATCGTGAGTTCGATTTCCGGTGTCGCATTGTGTTCTTGAGCAAGACACTTTATTTCACGTTGCTCCAGTCCACTCAGCTGGTAAAAATGAGTAGTACCTGTATTTCAAAGGACTGGCCTGCCACACTCTGAATCACGCTGAATATCCCCGAGAACTACGTTAAGAGAACACGTGTCTGTGGAGTGCTCAGCCATTGCACGTTAATTTCACGAGCAGGATGTTCCGTTGATCAGATCAACAGGAACCCTCGTCGTCGTAACCGACGGAGCGCCAGTTATCATAAAAGACACTTGCCCAAAGTTTCACACAGCGGTATCGAACACGGAAACACGCGATTACCAATCTTTAACCATACGGCCGTGCTTGCGTCCATATTTCTGTAATGGGTGGAGAACAACAAACCCAATTACTGAGGAAAACTTGTAAACATACAGCATAAGCTCTAATTAGCGTCCGGAAACTTGATCATGTGAATATTAGAACTAGTTTAGTTAATAAGGGGTTAATTAGAGATTTCCCTTTGATATTATTTGGAATTGATACGACTGATGTTGCGGCATTTTATAATTTAGTTTAAAGTTAGGAGAATTAACAACAAAGACACATGCCGTTATACTTTCAATTACATACATACGTACGTACATACATATGCACGTATGTATGTATACGTGCATACGTATATGTGTGTGTATGTATATACACACACACACACATATATACACACACATAATACACTTATACATTCCTACATACACAGATATATGTATGCATCTATGTATGCACACACACACACACACACACACACACACACACACAAATGCATGAATGTATGTGTTGTAGTTAACCATTTTTTTTTTAATATCAAGGCTTTCTTTTTGAAATTTTCGTATGAGTTCCTTACAAGTTGTTGAGAACAGTAAAGCTTCTAAATCAAGCATTAGCGTTTCTAGACTTTCACAGCCCCAGCTTCAAGATGAAGTGATATTGGAGAGTGTTGCTGTTTATTTATAATGGACAGAACTAATGTGATTGGTATAGACTTTATTGTCGGAATTTTAATTTTTACCGTTAGATGTATACGTCACCAGTCAGGTGTTTATCTCTGTGACTCATGTACGTGTGTTATTTACGTTTTTTTTTTTTTAGTTTTCTATTACACTATTTGATTGACTTACTTCATTCATCGTCTAATTTTCTTCGCTATTCTATAGAATATATATGTGTTATCTCCTACTTATAGGCGAAGGAGTGGCTGTGTGGTAAGTAGCTTGCTTACCAACCACATGGTTCCGGGTTCAGTCCCACTGCGTGGCATCTTGGGCAAGTGTCTTCTACTATAGCCTCGGGCCGACCAAAGCCTTGTGAGTGGATTTGGTAGACGGAAACTGAAAGAAGTCTGTCGTATATATGTATGTATATATATATATGTATATGTGTGTATATGTTTGTGTGTCTGTGTTTGTTCCCCCAACATCGCTTGACAACCGATGGTGGTGTGTTTAGGTCCCCGTAACTTAGCGGTTCGGCAAAAGAGACCGATAGAATAAGTACTAGGCATCCAAAAAATAAGTCCTGGGGTCGATTTGCTCGACTAAAGGCGGTGCTCCAGCATGGCCACAGTTAAATGACTGAAACAAGTAAAAGAGTAAAAGAGTAAGAGTAATGCATTTGTTATAATGTGGATCCTCGTCCACTTGTATGTTGTCGTCGGCACTGTAATATTCTTGTTGCCACCAATATGTTGTGGCGGTATTCCGCGTCTTATTATCTCTGACTTCGCAAGACGATGACTTTGAAACGCCTACCTTGACGGTAACTCGAACTCGTATATATCACGTAATTGACTCCAACAGAGAACTTGTACAACGACTCTACTACTACTGTTTTCTTTATTTGGCACTATGGTCACAACACAGATGGGGACACTACAAGGACAGACACAACACCACAATGGGGACACAAAACATAAAGCGAATGACAATGAGATGTTATATAATGAAGAAATGAAATGGCTGCATGAGTCCCGTAACCATGTAGTACCATTTGAATCGTTTATATAAACAATTTACCATCGTTCACTTTTTCTATGTGTAATTCTTAATTATCTGTTTTTTCTCTCTTTTTTTTAAAAATTATATTTATAACAAAAAAACACTTACTTTTTTTTCGTTCTT
>NC_068982.1:71654397-71655656 GCF_001194135.2 Octopus bimaculoides | reverse complement strand
ATACCTTTCAGGCACTCCTCGATCTCCTCAACTGTCGCGAGCTCTATCCTTCTAGTTCCCACCTTCATGGTTTTAAAAACTACAGTTCTCTTTCTTACACCTTCTGTCAGTTCCACAGGCAGTGTCAACGTCAGCGTGTTTCCGACCCTCGCCAGCAACTTCTCACATTCCTTCATCTTCTTCGGATCAACCTTAATTTCGATTATTTCCAGCTTTCCTTCCTCTGTTCCTTTTCCAGTCACGGCCGCATAACTTTGGCCACCTACCGGTGCTTTCTCCATTTTCCACAACGGGAAGACACAAAAAAAAAACACGAACAATATCAACAATTAACACCAATGATTGACACTCAATTTTACAACAAAAAATACTCAACTTTGTAACTCACATAAAAACTCTACGTCATCGACAACTCAAATTCCAAAAAGACTGCTACTCTACTACTACTGACTTCCTACAACGACTGACTATCTGACTTTATAGTTGGAAGGAGTGTACCATTTCTATTCCAACAGTTTTCCTATAAAATTTTATGCAGTGTTGCATCATTGGATGTTTTACTCGCCCCCTGTTGTAAGTACGGCGAGAGACTGTTGTGTATGTATGACCAATATAATAGCTAATGTTATGAAATATACGACTCTCACATTTATAATCAAATTTATAGTTGGGAAAATGGAAAAATTATATACCAGTTACATAAGTACAACCAACCGCCACTGGTGATCAAATATGGCTCAGTGACATGTACCATACTTTCACTAATGGTTTTAAATGCTTATTTAGTCACAAACTAAATAGACACTCTCTCTATTCATCCACCGATGACCCAGGAGAACATCAAGGATGTGACAGTTGAAAAAGTGAGATAGATAGATAGATAGATAGATAGATAGATAGAGATAGAGAGATAGAAAGAGAGGGAGGAGGGGGCGCTATGCCAGCACTTGATTGGTATTCATCTACTATTGAGTAAACTGAAACAACGTGAAATGAAGTGTGATCCTCAAGGGCACAATACACTGCAGGAACCAGGAACTATCTATCTATCTATCTGTCTATCTGTCTATTTCCTTTCTTTGTTTACATCTAAAATACCTATTCTCCCTATAGTCTTACAAACTGACAATTACCTATTCTCTCACAGCCGTTTTTACCTTTTGATCTCAAATCAGAGACTTCTTTCATTTATTAACAATTACAATATTATTCTCTATGTTGTGTTTTAACCGGTCCTAGCTTGTCCTAAATTTAACGAC
>NC_068982.1:71652141-71654096 GCF_001194135.2 Octopus bimaculoides | reverse complement strand
GTCGAGAAGTGGGGAAAAATCATGCCACCTGGTTTCACTTTTTAACTATACTTCATTTTTTTTTACTGCCCACAAGGAGCTACACACAGAGGGGACAAACAAGGACAGACAAACGGATTAAGTTGATTATGTCGACCCAGTGCGTAACTGGTACTTATTTAATCGAACCCGAAAGGATGAAAGCAAAGTCGACCTCGGCGGAATTTGAACTCAGAACGTAACGGCAGACGAAATACCGCTAAGCATTTCGCCCGGCGTGCTAACGTTTCTGCCAGCTCGCCACCTTTAACTATACTTCTTGGTCTATGTTCACCTTCAACGGAGTTAACTTATTGGTAAAGATTCGAGCCAGATTTCCGGGATATCACGATCTCTTGACACCCTGATTCAAAATTACATTTTTCTGTTGTGTTCACAGACATCTTGGACTCCACTGAAAGAACAATTTATACCAATGAAGTGATTGGTATTAAGTAACTAATGAACATGCTTCAGCATTGGTGTAGCACAGTGGTACTCAACCATTTCTTTTTTTGCCTAAGGACCCCTTTGATTGCCCTTTTACATGGGGTGGACCCTCAGAACCATTCAATGTTTAAAAAAATCCTGTTAACATATTTTTATAATTAAATATTATTAGGATTTCTATTATAAAAAATTTAAATATTTTGAGCATTGCAGAAGTATGACCAGTTTATTGCAAATAATCTTCAACAACAACATCTTCTGTGGGCCCCTATGGGCCATATGGACCCCCAGTTAAAAAGCACTGTTGTAGATAGAGTGTTATCGTCCGAGGCAACACTCGAGTGCCTTCCATCGAACTCCCAAATCTATACAGGCTTATGCAACAGACTCAGAAGTGCCGCCCCTGGAGAAGCGTCGTTCGAAGCGGGCACCCCCTACTCCTTCTAGTTACACTGACCCATAGATGTGCTGTATCTTCTCTTTCTCTCTCTGTCTTTTCTACTGAGACAGAGAGCTTCTGTTCCTCAAATCCGAATGGTGTCATGCCAGCACCTCTCAGGCATTTTTGATCCACTCAAAGGGAGCTTTGTGTCCTGTAAAGACAACCTCTCAAGTGCTGGTGGCATGATTACTTCTTTTCTGAGTGGGAACGACAAACACACTACCAAGTTTAACAACACTTCTTGGCTCATGTAAGTTTTCAACGGAATTTAACTCTATTGCCAAAATTTTGAACCGGGTTTCTGGCAAGAGAATAATTCCGATCCCTTGACATACCCATTCAAATTACATCTTTCGCCTGGTGCGACTGTCTTACAGAAACGGGGTGGGGAGGTTCAGGTTTTTCAGCAGACATCTTCGACAGGGACCCAGTCTGGAGAGAAACGCCTCTGGAACCTGCCCTACAAGATCGATAAATGTTACGACTCACCACATATTCTCGTATCACTCAACACCACCCACCTGTCTGACATTATCTTCCTTCAAGCCTGTTAACTGATAGAGGTCCCTCCAGTTTTACGTCGACTACTCCTGATAACAAATGTGTTTCGCCTTTGAAACAGATAAGCAAGTGACTGAAACTACCATCTTTCACATATCTCTCGCTACATCAATGGCTTCTAACCTGAGTCAGACGCATACTTCTACTCAGCAATACTTGTCATCTTTCTTGTTCTATAGACTCCACATTAAGTACTTAATTAATACAGTGCTTCTGCACCAGGATTGCAACTCTCTGGAATTTCATTCCTGCAAATAAATATTCGCCTAGAGACGGTTAGAAATGAACAGGGAGCACATCAATTTGGTCAGCTTGGAAAAGAAAGCAGAAGTTAGAAGCACCAACCCTTTTAACAGAATTATAAAGAAAAATAGACCGTTAATACACACGTAATATATATACATATATATATATATATATACACTTACACATTATACACACAAATATATATATATATATATATATATATATATATATATATATA
>NC_068982.1:71649938-71651969 GCF_001194135.2 Octopus bimaculoides | reverse complement strand
TATATCATACACCTGTCTATAAACACATACCCCCATTCATACACACACATGACGCTATATATATAAAGCGACACCTACATACATACGTTATTCGTAACTAAATTCAGTAGTAAGAATAAATCCTTTGAATTGGTTTCGCTTGATACAAAAATTTGTCATCCTAGACTGGTCACATGACCTTAGATGTGTTTTTTTTTTTTCATTTACGATCCGTGAAGTTTCGGTTGAATGAATCTACTGCCTTTATCTTCTGTCTCCACCGTTTAAAGAATATAATTTTATTTATAATCTATATAGTCAATAATTATTTAAGTACAAGAGTGTTAATAATTATTTAAGTACAAGAGTGTTAATAATTATTTAAGTACAAGAGTGTTAGCCGTCATATGACGAGTAAATTTGGAAATATGTTTTTGTCACAATAGGTAATATCAGAAAATATGGCCATACATACAATAATTATGATTTAACTTTTTATCAGATTTCTTAATGCTTATACAAAATGATGAGTGAAGGCGCGTGGCCTAGTTAGGGTGTTACACTCACGATTGCAAGATCGTGGTTTCGGTTCCCGTACCTGGTGGTGTGTTGTTTATCATTATCATCAACATTTAACGTTCGTTTTCCATGCTGGCATGGATTGGACGGCTTGACAGGAACTGGCAAGGCCAGGGACCGTACCAGGTTCCTTAGTCTGTTTTGGTGTGCTTTCTACGGATGGATGTACTTTCTCACGCCAACCATTTTACAGAGTGTACTTTTTTACGTAGCACCAACACCAATGTTTTTTATGTGGCACCTTACTTTTAAGATCTCAATTCTGTTCTGGTGGTAGGGTCTTCTCATGTAGAGTAATGCACCACATTTTGGTTCTCTGTCATCACCTTCGAAAGGTTCAGCGTTTTGAGATCAGCCTTCGTCCCATGTCTTCCTCGGTCTCTCTCTTGCATAACTCTCACCCCTCCAGACACACACTAAGCGATTTGTACTTCTTTATGCAACTGTTTTCATCCATCTGCATCACAAGACCGACACAGCGCAGTCTCTTCTCTTGTACATTGCATATAATTCCTCTTATGTCCAACTTCTCTCTCAATACACCAGTTCTCTGCCGCACATCCAGCGAAGCATAGCAGAGTCGTTCCTCTCCAGCCTTCGCATGTCGTCCGCATTTAGGTCCCATGTCTCACTAACATGCAGCATCGCAGTTCGTACACGTGTATCATACAATCTTCCTTTAACTCGGAGACAGAGAGACTTTCGGTTGAAAACAGAGGTAAAAGCTCTCTGAACTTTCTCCATACTATTCTTATTCTAGCATTTATACTTTCTGCACAACCTCCTCCACTACTAAATAGGTCACCTAGGTAGCAAAAATTATTTACAACTTCCAGCGCCACCAGGACATTTAAGGAAATCGGTTTCCCGTGTATCTGTGGTCTTTATGGCTCCCGTACATCGTGCACATACAAACACCACTTGTTAAGCAAACCACTTCATTTCACGTTGGTTCAGTCCACTCAGCTACACGAGACAACCCGCGGTGGACTAGTGCCCTCTTCAGGGTGAGTGTTGTGACTTCGGCGACTTGTAAATGCTATGGAAACCGGGTAAGAGGCCCTATAAGTCCTAGTAATATTCAGGGTTGATGACGATTATGATACAAAATGAAATAAATTCATTTGACTGCGGTCATGTTGGAGCACCGCCTTTAGTCGAACAAATTGACCCCCAGGACTTATTCTTTGTAAGCCTAGTACTTATTGTGCCGAACCGCTAAGTTTCGGGGACGTAAACACACCAGCATCGGTCGGGGGGTCAAACACACACACACACACACATATATATATGACGGGCTCGGAACCATGTGGTTAGTAAGCAAGCTACTTAACACACAGCCACTCCTGCGTCTATTAATGATCATTCTGCAGTAATTTTCAAAAGAAAAATATTGGATCTTTTTTAAAACGGGGGCCACATTTTTCATTAACGAAACACTTTGAAACTTGGAACACTGGTAGAATGTGTCAT
>NC_068982.1:71648029-71649337 GCF_001194135.2 Octopus bimaculoides | reverse complement strand
TTCTCATTAGTATATCGACTCTGCCATTTACTCCCTGACTCTTTCTCGCTGTGTATGTAGCGTTCTTCTACTCATTGCCTGCCACCAAGCCTACTATATCATCCAGCATCTCTGATGGAAACTCTCTCCGCGTTTCTTTTATTCATTACCCGGCTCTCCCTATATGATGTAATATGTGACTAGAGAAATCAAGCAAGCAAGCATCCAACATTTATATCGCTTTAATTCTGCCATTCTGTTCAAAGCATTCTCGGAATGGTCGCGGACACCCGATTAAAAAAAAAAAAAGTTCGAACTGACTTTCGATTGCATTGGCCTTTGCAAAGATCACAGGAACCAGCACCTCCTGTGAACAAAATTTAAAAGTAGTAATAATAAAAATAATTTAACACACCTTTAATTTGGAATCTTTGGTATGCTGGCATTTCCTGGTTCTCTAGTTTTCTCAAAACTGAAGGTAGTGGAACATCTGGTAACATGGTATGTCTAAGCTTTACAACCCATAATTTGAAAAGCAAATCAGAAGAAATTGAACCCGTTATATCGCAAACAAAAAGTCGGAAAGTCGTGGCAATACTGATTTATTCCATTAAATAATAATGGTTTCAAATTTTGGCACAAGGCCAGCAAGTTTGGGGGAGGGGGTAAGTCAATTACATTGATCCAGTGCCCAACTGGTATTCATTTTATCAACTCTGAAATGATGAAAAGTAAAGTCAACCTCGGCGGACAAAATGTTTAGCAGAACTCGCCTGAAGTGCTAACGATTCTACCATCTCGCCACTTTATTCCAATGAATAATAAAGGAAGAAAGGCAAAGTCGACGTCAGTGGAATTTGAACTCAGAACGTGAAGACGGACGAAATGCTAAGCAACATTTCGCCCGTTGTGCTAACGATTCTGCCAGCTCGCCGCTTTTTTCCATTGAATAACATTAATGTCTTAAGTTATAAAATTATCAGTCCAGTTCTGGAATTGTTAAATGAGAACATCAGGTCTTTTTCTTCCAGTTTCTAAACAAAGTATTATTCCCCCATGACCACACATATTTCACAGATTGAAAAACAGACACCACTTGTATGACGCTGACATTTGTTTACAACTATCACGCCATGTTGCAACAAAGGGATACCAACACATACATATACATCGAACGAAGTCCAAAGAGACTGGTGCTCGTCTGCATCGTCAAAGCTTGTATTATTTGAACTTTGGAGAAAGGAAAATCCAACGTTTCGAACAGTTCTTCATCAAAGAAAAATTAGCAGAAAAGATCTAAAGAGACACAGCAACGCTTTACATCCTCCT
>NC_068982.1:71645433-71647031 GCF_001194135.2 Octopus bimaculoides | reverse complement strand
TATATATATATATATATATATATATATATATATATATATATATATGTATGTATATATATATACACACACTCATATCTAGTATGCAGCTCACAGGGCATCAAGCACCATCGGACATCAATTAGTACCCCGCAATTACACCCAAACACCCTGATTGGTATGCAATACCACTTTTTTTTTTTTTCGTTTTTGTCTTTATTTTTATTGTCTGTTTCCTTCTGCAGTTTGTGTTCTCTTGTAAATGCTGGTGGTGCAAATACAATTTTTGTTATCTCCCCCTGTTTCATTGATCAGTCCTTGGTTTGTTGTGTTCAAGATTTTTTGTTATTTTACAATTTAAGCAATGAAATTCAGAGGGGTGGGACAGCACAATGAAGAAGAGGAAGAAATCGCATTTGAGTCCTGTCTCTGATTTCTATTTTATATTTTCCTTTTAATTTTTTTTTTCCAGATTTGTTCCGAGTTGGAACAGATTTCACTCCTTTCCCTCCAATATTCAGTTTACTGAGCCTGTGATAGTATACATATTAATGTATGTATATATACATATAAATGTGTGTGTGTGTATACATATGTATGTATGAGTATGTGTGTGTGTGTGTGTATGTGTTCATTGGTCAAGTTTTTATTTACCTATTGGAAAAATCTTAATCTTTGTTTTGGTCAACAAGCCATTGATGCATAAAAAATTATACATACAAATATACACACACACACATATATACATACACACACATACATACATACACACACACACACATACATACATACACTACACATATGTATACACACACATCCTAATGTAGATATCTTTGTTCATGCTTTACGTCTGTCTTTCCATGCTAGCATGGGTTGGACGAATACTTATTGGGGCATTTTTACAGTGAAATGCCATTCCTGTTACTAACCCTTATGTTTCACACATATCTATAACTGTGTGTGTGTATGCGTGTGTATATAAAATCATATGATAGAGCCAGCTTATTTTGTTGAAAGGGGTAAAAAGCTGAAAGAAAGTAGAGATGATCATGATGAGAATAACCGAAAGAAAGGCGTTGCTCTTTTGGTTAAGTAAAGAAATATATAGAGGGAGCAAGTGGCCAAATTGTGAGGATAGATTTTGGGGGGAACAGAGAAAGAGAGAAGGAGGAAGCAAGGCGGGACAGGGGAATAAAATAGAAATATTCACAGAGGGGCTTGTAATAAAATAACAGGCACTGCCCCCACCCCAGCGACTAATATCTACACATGTTGGCACATAGTTTCATTAATCCCTTAACATAATATATAAATCAATCACACGCACAAACACACAAGTACATATACATACAAATATTTTTCTATGCACAGTGGTGAAAGAAAAACAGGTAACAAAGGAAGTTTAAAAAAAAAAGCAAAAGTGAAAGTAAATTGGTGGTGGGTGGAGGGGGAAGATTTGTAGGTGAATTAAAAAAAAATATAAATAAATAAATTTCTCTGGAGGAATCGCAGGATGGGGGCCAGGTGGGGCAGTGAAGGGAGGAAGATGGTGAATGGAAAAAAGAAAGATGCAGGGAACAGACTGAAGTTTTCATTTTTTTCTCTCTTCCAAATAAATAAAC
>NC_068982.1:71639025-71644473 GCF_001194135.2 Octopus bimaculoides | reverse complement strand
AAAAAAAAAAAAAAAAAAAAAAAAAAAACTTAGGGTCTTGTGGGGAAAATAAGTGGACCACCTCCTCTCCCCCCCTCCCTCCTTCCTCTCATGAACTGTGTTTTATATTGTTTCTTTTTCATTTTTTAAAATTATTTATCAGACATTGTCACACAACAGAAAGTGAAACAACTGAAAATCCAATTGTGAATATGTAAATATTTTTTAGAAACATTTGTGAGCGTGTTTACATGTGAGTGAGTGCTTATGTGTGTGTGTGTGTGTGTGTGTGAGATTTTGGGTTACCTTGTCAGTCTACTTATTTGTTTTCACATCTTTTGCAACTATGATTGTATCATTTGTTTGGATTTGGTTTTATAAATTTTTTTTCTTCTCAAAGATCGGTGGTGATGTTCTTGTGGTGGTTGTTTCTTTTTTTCTCTTAATAAAAAAAAAAAAGCCTTAATAATTGCCCTATAGTCCACTACATCGCGAGGAAAAAAAATAAGCATGGCATTAATGTTCTATGCAGAATGACATCACCCCAGCCAACTCAAGGGCCAGAAACGTTGGTAAGTAGTAATGAAGGTACTTAGTAGTAGTAGTAGTAGTGGTGGTGGTGGTAGTTGTAGGCTGATCAGGTGAAAATAGTACAAGGAAAACAGGTGGACTTTACAGAGATGATGGATGTGTCAGCAGTGGCCACTGAACAGCAGTACCAACAGCAGAAGCAGAACTCTGGCCAATGCCATTCCATTCAAAGAAGAAGCTCATTCTGTTGTGCTCGGCAGTCAACAACAGTTGGAGGCCGATAAATATTTTGTTTTGTATTTAGATTTAGTTGCCATGTCTGTTTTTTTAATTAATTAATTAATTAATAAAGTTTCATGTTAAGCAGAGAATAAATCCAGGTTAAGTGTTGGAAGTGTTCATTTTGCTTTTCCTATTTTATTCCTTCTTTTCAACTTTAGCCACAATCTTGCCTTCCCATAATGGTAGCAAAGCAGAATCCTCAACAATTTCATCAAAGACAACACCTAGAGATTCAAACTCAGAGCTGGCCTTCTTGAAGAAGTATCTAAAAATGACATCAAGAAAGAAATATAAATAAATACAATGAAATAAACACATTAGAGCACATATACAGACAAGCAGATACGAAAGAAAGATATTTATGCATTAACACTGGCAGCTTAGAATATTTTGATGATGATGATGATGATATTATCATCACAGTGGTGATAATGCAAAAAGGAGTCAGAATTTGTTGAAGCAGATTTTCTAAGGCTGGATATTCTTCTTGCTACCAATGCTTATCAGTTTCCAGGTAAGGTAATAGTTCCCCATGGCTAGACATGTTTCTATGGATGATTTGAAAAGAAGGACATTGCTTGTACGATTGCAACACTCATTTACAACTACCACGTGGTATCAAAGAAAGAAGACACCAACCCATATATACATACAAATAAATATATGACAGGCTTCTGTCTACCAAAATCACTTGCCCAAAGTATCAAGCAGTGGAACTGACCCTGAAACTACAAGGTTGGGATGTGAACTTCTTAACCAAATAACTACACCTGTGCTTATGTATGAATATATGTGCATGGGGTTTACATAGTGGTGAGCCATGCCACACCATCTGGTGATGTCACTGCTTGCAATTGGGACACAAACCAGTCCCATTAACTCTTTTACTTGTTTCAGTCATTTGACTGCGGCCATGCTGGAGCACTGCCTTTAGTCAAGCAAATCGACCCCAGGACTTATTCTTTAGAAGCCTAGTACTTATTCTATCGGTCTCTTTTGCTGAACCACTAAGTTACGGGGGACGTAAACACACCACCATCAGTTGTCAAGCGATGTTGGGGAGACAAACACAGAGACACACACATATATATATATATATATATATATATATATATATACATATATACGACGGGCTTCTTTCAGTTTCTGTCTACCAAATCCACTCACAAGGCTTTGGTCGGCCCGAGGCTATAGTAGAAGACACTTGCCCAAGGTGCTACGCAGTGTGACTGAACCCGGAACCATGTGGTTGGTAAGCAAGCTACTTACCACACAGCCACTCCTGAGCAACATTTCCTGTCACTAACAAATTGTCTTCTACCTCTGTGCTTTCAAGGTCTTCTGGAATTTAACATTTAGCATGTAAACTGGCCATATCTGGCCAAAATATTCTACCTGTTTTATGTTCAAACTCACCAGACCTGACCCCTCACACCAGCCCTACAACATTATAAAATTTAACAGTTACCTCATCAAAATCTCAAATGTAAAACATAATGCAAAATAGTGTGAATAAATAAGCATTACATTTGACAGAGTAACCTGAATGCTCAAGGGTTAAACCTGCCTACAACACACACATCTCAACAAGTTAATAAAAAAGAAACAGGGCAGAAATAAGTCACATCCACCATTATTTCCACTGCAAGCTTGCTGCTTTATCATCTTTGGTGATTGATACTATTTCACGAATGAATGTGTATGGAGAAAAGTGTGGGATAAACTCACCTATAACTCCCTCTTTTAGTGATGAGCTCTTTGAACTGAGCCAAAGTGATTTCTTTTCCTGGTACCGTATGTCTGTAGGGGATTGGTTCTCCACAGAAAAAGTAACCTATCACAGTTTCCTCCGGTCCCCACGGAGTTCCTGGTACTGTCACACTACCAGACGGTCGTTTTGAAGATGATTTACGACTGAAATTGCAAACAGAACAGAATAAATCACTGGAAACCTACAGGCATGTTTGAAGAAAAAAATTCAAAGCTTGAAAATGTAAATAAGATTATTTGTAATCCTTAATGTAACAAATGGAGTATGAAGGAGTTAGAGAGGTGGGGCACTTACCCTTCAGAATGTCCTGCAAGATTATCAGCAGAGAGACCAAGGTCACAGGGAACTGTTTTTGTGGTGGGCAATGTTCGCATTTGATAAGAACCAGTAGCTGCCATTAATGAAGACGGCACTCGCTTCTCTCGAGAAGGCACTCCAATGAAAGACCTAAATACAATTAAAGATAATACACCAAAGTTTTAGTTAATTTAATCACCACCAGTATATTACAGGTATTCCCACATCCTCAAAAATAAAGAGGTCAAGCTAATTCAAACTAAACCCAAAGTTCTTGAATTCAACACATTAAATCAACTTGTGCAGCTCTTTCTGCATCAACCGTCTTGCTCTTTGCCACATCATGACCTTAATCACCATCACTGGTTTTAATGTTTACTTTCCTATGCTTGCATGGACTGGATGGATGTTATCAAGGCAAATTTTCTATCACCAATCCATAACTGTTTCTAAGTAATGTTTAGCCATGGCCAAACTTGTTTTTTTGCAGAATATCAGAAATTAACAACATTCATGTGATATCCAGGAAAGGTGACAAATACACAACAGGCTTCCTTCAATTTCTGTCCACCAAATTAGCACCAGTATATTAATACAGAAACAAACCCAGTACTTTGATCAACCAAAATGTTTACTGACAAGCCTTTTTTATAGAAAAGGTGTGTTAATTGTTAATAATGACACAAAAAATTAAGTCGCAGGGAAAGAGTTTCTTTTAATGGTGTAACTCAAAGTAGATGAAGTATGAAAGCAGCATGTAGAAAACACTAGGTCAAAAAACACCTTTGATGGGGGAAAAAAAAAAGTCAAAGGCTGCCCATGGTATCAGATTTGGAATAATGGTAGTACAACTGTCATGTTCACAGAAGATGTGGGTTCAAGTACCAGGAGCAGTCTTTGACTCTTTCCACCCAAAGGGTTTTTAATCCCAAATTTTACAAGCTATTATTTATAGCTTCATCTACTTCGAGTTCTACCATTGAAAAAAAAAAAAATACTTACTTTGATTTTACAGGTAAAGGTCGTGCCTGTTGGTCATCAGGTCTCCTTTTAGGCTCGTTACTTTCAAGCCGCCTTTTAGCTTCTTCCAGCTGTGTCGTTGGATTTGGTGGGGTTAAGAGAGGCATTGATGGATCTTGCACAATTGGTTGAGAAGGCATCACTTGATTGGTACCACTGACTGAGCCAGCAAGCCAGGGTAGTGTTGCCATGCCACCACGTTCGGCTGATGCAGAACGATTCAACAAAGTACTACTGGGCTTTTTGCTAAACCTGAACACGAAACAGAAAATAATGCAATATGAGGATCCTACATTTTACTGAATGTTAACACAAGCAATATTAAAAATCAATAACAATCACAAACAGTAAAGTATGTACACCATTGACAAGCATGATGCTGTGGATTTGATCAGAAAGAAAACCTCTTCATATAGATTTGCTGTCATCATCATCATTTAGTGTCCATTGTCCATGCCGGAATGGGTTGGACGGTTTGCCCAGGGCTGCACCAGACTCCAGTCTGATTTGGCATGGTTTCTATGTGCCAGTTGCATGATACCAACATCTGCCACAAATACAATTCACATGGCTTGATGGGTTTTCTTCTCAAGTGTCTCTAGATTTTCTCACAGATGTAAACCATAGCACTATGCTTGTCAACGGTGTGTATGTACATTTAGTATGATACATAGATGGCTATTATAATTTAAATTAGTTTCTTGGCAGCACAAAATTATTAAAATGAGTGTTAAATATTGCCTGTCTTCATGTGTGCAAATACTATAGAAGGCTAGGTCAAAGAATCAAAGAGAATTCTAGGCCAGTCATATCAAGACATCCAACAATAAGGGTTTTCCATAACCATCACTCACCAGTGGAAGCTGGTATCACACATTTTTATCTATCATTTGCAAGCAGACACAAACGCTATCTTGGCCATCTCACCCTTGGTCCTGTGGAACATTTAGGATGTGACAACAGGAGAGAGCGCATGAGCATTGCACCAGCAGTGGCCTGGTACTTATTTTGGCTGAGCAGACTGGAGCAACATACATCAAGGACTCATGTTACCCAGTACTGAGATTGAACCTAACAGCAAAAGGCATGTGGCACTGCTCTACAGTCAAGGCTTTAATGACCTTGAAATGACTGGGTTCAAATCACATTCTTTTTATATACCCTACATATCTTGCCTCTTCTAGTTCAATGTCAATAGCCATTATGTGCCAACAACTCTTTACTCTTTTATTCTTTTACTTGTTTCAGTCATTTGACTGTGGCCATGCTGGAGCACCGCCTTTTAGTCGAGCTAATCGACCCTAGGACTTATTCTTTGCAAGCCTAGTACTTATTCTATCGGTCTCCTTTGCCGAACCGCTAAGTGACGGGGACATAAGCACACCAGCATCGGTTGTCAAGCAATGCTAGGGGGACAAACACAGACACACACATATATATATACATATATACGACGGGCTTCTTTCAGTTCCCATCGACCAAATCCACTCACAAGGCTTTGGTTGGCCCGAGGCTACAGTAGAAGACACTTGCCCAAGATGCCACGCAGTGGGACTGAACACGGGACC
>NC_068982.1:71636880-71639015 GCF_001194135.2 Octopus bimaculoides | reverse complement strand
CCCAAGATGCCACGCAGTGGGACTGAACACGGGACCATGTGGTTGGTAAGCAAGCTACTTACCACACAGCCACTCCTACGCCTACTGGTAGATAAATGATAGATAAAAATGTGTGATACCAGCTTCACCAACTGTATATTTTAATGAATCAACTCTTTGACAAACAAACCAATGAACAGTAAATAGCAGCTGAATTCTTCTGAAATCACTATATCAATGCTCCAAGGAAAATACATTTTCTATCATGTAAGAGATAGATACACAATGTTCACAGGAAAAGTATGTAATGGTCAATCATTCTTGCAGCACCCAACATAAAGTCCTCAGTGGGTAGCTTATTTTATTAAGCCTCCAAACGACTGCAAAGATAATCTCCCCACAGGATTTCAACTGCCAATGTAAGGGGCTGCTACTAAATACTATAAATATTTTGTTTGATGCTTCACCAATTCTGCTAGTAGTGTAACTTTGATAGGGTAAAAAATCCAAACTTTATACTGAAACTAATTCCACAGATAGACATCATCATCACAATCATTTTAATACCCATTTTTTTCATGCTTGCTTAGTTGGACAGAGTTTATAGAGATAGATTTTCTTTGGTTGGATGCTCTTCTTCTTGTCAACCATTTCCAGTTTTCAAGCAATATGTCTTCAAGGCCAGACAAAGCTTTGCAGAAGGTTGCAAATGAATGACATTCATTTACAAACACTCATGTAAATTCCGAGACAAGGAAACAAAAACATAATGAGCTTCTCTCAGGTTCCATCTACCAAATACTTTTTCACAGGTCCTTTGGTCAGCTTGAGGCTATAAAAGACAGTTGCCCAATGTACCATGCAGAAGAACTGAACCCCAAACCATGTGATAACCAATTCTAAAACATAATTTGGCATAGCAGACAACAGTTCACTTTACTTCAAAAAAAAAAAAAAAAAAATGTAGAGATTATATCATAATACTCACCCTTGTTTTTGAAGCTGAGGAGACCCAGTGGTCGGTACTGGAGTTTTGTGAGTGTGAGAACGTTTGTGGGAAGAACTTTTATCTGACTCCGTATGTGAAGAACTGCTCGCATACCTGTCACTGGCCATTATCCACTGTAATACCCTGACGAGATAAAAACAGTATTATTTATTTGTTGTTGTGTTCAGATGACTTTTTTTATTTATTTATCAACATTGTAAAACTAAATTAGGGGCACAATATATAACACGAATACGATATATGCAAACCAATTATGTGTGCAGATATATATATATATACTTGCATACACCTGGATAAGTATAGCTAAAGAGACACAGAACATGAAATGTAAGATAAATGAAGAATATGACTGATACGTCACAATCCTTAATATTGTCCCCCAAAATTACATGTTTTCAAACGATAAAGCAACAGAGAACAGTCACGAAAGAAAACTCTCAAACAACTTACAATGAAGACTAAACATACAAATTCAAAACTGAATTACTATGAAGAGCAATGAACTTTTTAAAGGAATGTTCAATAAAAAGTGTACATATTTTATCCTTGTTTAATGCAGAAGAGACTTAATAGCTATTTCGTATGAGCGAGAGGTGGGGGGCGCCTTCAGATATCTCGTGTACACAGGTGAAACATTGAAACGCTTCTACACCCACCTACTTTGAGTGTGTTTAATTTTCATCTTTCATAGCTTTATTTCTTCAATAAGAAATCTCTCTCTTTCTCTCCCACACACACAATTATTTGAACCACAAAGGGGCCTTGGACATCACTGATGCTTGTTGTCAAGGATGCAAGCAATAAAAATATATAGAAACGCCCTCAAAAAGTGATTTTGCTACTACATGCACAAACATGTGAGAAAAACGCTGCCATAGAAATTACCACAAACAAGAAACTTTGTCAAATGTTACAGACAAACAAGATGGAATACATATAGACCTCAGTTCTTGAAAATAAAATGTTATAATTTATTAAAAAAAATAAATAACCAAAAGAAATTTAAAGATCGATAAACAAGTTCGACAAAAGGGAACCTCCTTTCATAGCACAAAGCCCGTCCTCAGTGAGTTTACTTCTAATTAAAAATGGTATTATTTTACCGCAGAGAGAGAGAGAGAGAGAGAGAGAGAGAGAGAGAGAGAGA
>NC_068982.1:71634818-71636036 GCF_001194135.2 Octopus bimaculoides | reverse complement strand
ATGATCTTTTTCCTTGTTCCTCAATGTTTTTTTCTTTTCTTTTCTTTTTTAATATTTTATATCAAAAGTGGATTTTCTCCCCTCTCCTCGCTCTGTTTTCTAACCCCCCCCCACCTTACAAAATAACAAATATTTTAGACATTAATAATAAATATTAGTCTGTCCGCCTCCACACACCCTCCACCACTAAACTTTTCTAGCTTATACACATGCCCATAATCTCTTTTTAAGTTTGCTAAAAAGGTTGAGAGAGGAGGAGGTGAATGGAAAACACAAACGACCAGGGATGGGTACCGCAACCCCCAAAATTGTTCCAGTCAATTCACCCAATCCACAAAGATACCAACACCATATTTTGAGTGTAATATATTTTAATATATTTATAATTTCACAATTCCAACTGCATATATATATATATATATATATATATTCAGTTCAAACACTCCCTTCTGCATGCCTATCTTGTCTGTCTACCTCACACGAATTCATTGTATGTGTGTGTGTATAACGGAAAGGATTATAAATGAAAAAGAAAATGCAACCACTACTAAATATGAAAGGGAGAGAAATGAGCAGATAGATACATAGATATGGAGTGAGAGAGAGAAAGAGAAGTTCATCAAAGGAACATGTATAGAAGATGAGAAAAACCTTACATCATTTGATGTGAAATTAAAAGGTTACGCTGTGCAGCAGCAGCAGTAGTGTGGTATGATCAGTCCAGCATATATACACGTACATACGCATATAGACAGACATAGAAAATAAGATAGCTTGCTAGATAGAGAGGGATGTGTTCGTGTATGTAGGGGGAGATGAAGAGATAGATACTGTGTATTTAGATAGATATATTAGACGTGTTAGAGAAAGAGAGAGAAGACACACAATATAGATAGATAGATAGACAGATAGATAGAAAGAGAGAGAGAGAGAGAGAGACAGAGAGAGATGCACGTGTGCGGGGACAGCCGGAGCGATAGACATACAGATAGATAGATAGAGATAGGTGGTGTTAAATTCATTTTATTCTGGTGGTGTTTCTGTCTCTCTCATCGCACCCCACCGCATAATTAGTGTTCCGTTTATCTAAGAACAAAGTAAATGAAAGAGAGAGAGAGAGAGAGAGAGAGAGAGAGAGAATATTCTCCCTCACACACTCTTATTTCATCCTTTTTCTCGTCACGTCACTTTATAATTGGGCTTTTATTTATTTAACGG
>NC_068982.1:71623694-71634750 GCF_001194135.2 Octopus bimaculoides | reverse complement strand
AGAGAGAGAGAGAGAGAGAGAGAGAGAGAGAGAGAGAGAGAGAAAGAGAGATAGATAGAGAGAGAGATAGAGCGAGAGCGAGCGAATCCATCCATCTACCATCACCACACACGTACACACAATTCCCCCCGAAACATTGCAGCTGAACAACAACAAAAACAGCCCGGCGTCTTCTATTGTCTTTCAGTACATAATATAAACTTCACAGCCTTTTCCGCCTTTTGAAGTTGCACTGTATACTGCACAAAGAGGAGAGAGGGGGAGAAGACACCGGGGTGGGAAAGAAAAAAAAAAATAGAAAAACAATAAAACAAACAACCTCAACTTTTACAGACTGGTAAGCTTTTTGTGTGCATGCTTCAAGTCATTTGCAGAAATGCACTCATAATATATCTAGCAGTATTTCTATCACCTCGTCCAGATCTCTCTCTCTCTCTCTCTCACACACCAGTATCATTTAGTCAAACTATAATACACACGCACACATATACACTATAGCTACCAGTATCTAATAAATTTCTCCAGATATCACAGACTATATGCATCAGTATCTATAAATTAGGTACATGTATCACACACGCACTCGGAGCTAATGTAGTGGCATTGGACATGCTCTTTAACTAACCCTTAAAATGAAGATAAAATTTATCAAAACCATGAACAGGGGGTGGAGTGAGAAGTCCTTCCCAAACAGGAAACTTACGATTGGTGATCCAACAATGAAACCAATGAATCACACAATACTGTCTTTAAAGGCAATAATAATAATAATAATAATATATGGTTGTGGTTGTACCGGAAGGCAAGAGGCAAAAACAAGCGGATATGAGGTAGATAGATAGAGAGAGAGAGGGCGGGACAGGTGAGGAGGTATCACCGCTAATTGCAAAATAGCAAGAGAAGGAGGATGTGCTTAGCCCCCCCTCCATATCCCCGAAAAAGGTTTTACCGAGAGGCCTCCGCGCCTCCTGTTCTTTCCTCTTGCACGCTTACTTTTTGGGGACAGTTTTATAGTGCAAACTCAACTTAGTTTTCAGACTGTTTCATGATTTAGTAATTCTCTAACATCGGTTTCCTTATTTCTTCACGAGATAGAAGAATGGCGCAGGCGGCAGTAAGTACGAAACAAGTACTCTGTTACCAATAATTCAAAAGGCACGCGCACGCACGAATATATTAGTGTTTTTCAAGTTATAAAACAAAAACATTAAACCGAAGGATTTACTCAATACTCCTCACCAGAACATATTCATTCATTTAAACCTTTATAATAAGAAACGGTTGACAGTGACTTCGAAGTTTTGGCTTTGCTCGCTTTCGTCTTTGTACGTGTTAGATCAATCTAGCTTTAGGAAAGAAAGTAGTGAAAACATGATGATATATATTGATGTATGTATGGAAAGTACAGACAACAAAGATATGAAAGATGAAATAAACTCTCTCTAAACACTATGGCCAGTCAGTGCCTTGTAAGTTATGTCATATAAGTTTCAACGCTTATTGTCCTTATGTTGGAACTTATTCTCTCTATCTCTCTCTCTCTCAGTGCTTCATTTCCACTGATTGTGTGATCTTTTTGTTGTAATGCATTTGACATTTGCTTCATGCCAACCACCGGCTACTTAACAGACGAGATCAAAATACTCAGGTTGGTTTTGTTTGATAGTAACAATGGGAGAGAGAAAGAGAGAATTATATATATATATATATATATATATATATAATATATATATATACATATACATATACATAAAATACACACACACACACGAGAGTGAGAGAGAAATTATTACACATTTATGAAAGAGTATTATACACACACACAAACACACGAGAGAAAGAGAGGGGAGAGGATGGCAGCATCCATATTACAGCAATGGCGAAAGAAATCTAATGGAAGTATAGACAAACCAAGCGAACTATTGGGGAGGGAGAGAGAGGAGAGAGGGAGTGAGAGAGAGAGAGAGAGAGAGTTTTTATGGGCCTGAAAGAGGAGAACATCATCCTGAGATCTGAAAGGGCCCTTATATAAATAAACATCACTCAAAAAGCGAATAATGCGTTGGCAGAATTGAGCCATCCGCCATCCCGCACCACTTCCCTCTCCACTTGAAAGTGTATTGTGGCAGTTTGTATGTGCGTGGAGGGGGGTGGTTCCTAAAAAGCCAGGACGATTGTAAAAGGATTTGTACGGAACCATCAAACAGTGCAAGATAATAAATGTACCAAATGCGTTTTTTTTATGGTAGTAAAAAGAGTTCCACAAAAACTGAGCGATAACGAAACATTTTACTATAAAGATTTCTTTCTGTACCTTTAAATGAAAGAGAGCGTCAAGGTATTATTATTATTGTTGTTGAATAACGATTTTTATCATAAGCACACAGCCACATTTGTTTTTTGTTTTTTTTTTTAGTGTATATGTACATACTGTGTATGTGAGAGGGACAGTATAGTTAACTTAATAGTCTTTCCAATATTTGATTGGTACTTATTTGAATGACTGACGGGAATCTAAGAGCCAAAACTGACCTCAGTGGCATTTGAAACGGCAGAGACATAACTAAGAATTTAAAGTTCTGTCTGTCTGTCTCTCTCCACCAACACCCTGAATGAAGTTGAAGGAAACGATAAACACACGAGCAAAAGCTTACAGTATTTAAATTTCGAATTCTACAATAGAAGCAGTTCTATCGTAAAATCTTAACGCATGTGTATTGTTGAAAAGCCAGAAGCTGAAGCTTTTCGTTCGGGAAAAAATCTTTATCGACCTTATTGTGTTAAAAGACAATATATTTCAGAGATAGGCGATACGAAATAGCCACGGAAGCGACCACGAGAGCGACAGATTCGGATTTCAGCGTTGTTGCGACTTGTCAATGCAACAACATACTCGTGTCTCTTCCAAAACGTGATCGCATGTACCAAAAATAGTGTATAAACAACACACTGGTTTGCAATGGCATCGCATAATATAAATCGAGCTATGCAATAGAAGCTCCATCGTATTTTTCTTCCTACTCCTGATTTGAAATCTCATTAGGATTAGTTAAGTTCCCCTTATTCCATGTGGAGAATAAATAACTTTAGGTTTGATTTATCTAATTCCCCACCTCACTGTTCACGCATCCATTTCAGAAAATGATTTTGCACCCGATTTGGATTCAATACGAGAACAATATATTCCAAGATTATCAGAGTGTGTATGTACAAGCTACTCCACCTGTCTTTCATATAAGAATTAAACTTTCGTACATGCATTTACATATCCAGAGTTGAGAAAACGTAGTCTTACTCATGGTAGGATAACCTCTATCGTGTTGGTTTCACAAAAAGTTCACTCGGAACTCTGTAAAGTAGTTGGCATTAAACGTAGAAACCATATCAAAACTGAAACAGAACAGGTCATGGACCGTATCGAACTGTTCGACCTATGCCTACATGGATTCTAATTTTATTTTAAACACTGTTCTACATTAAGGACCAACCCATTAATTAATTGTAATATTTTGTAAACATTTCGCAAGAGACACGAACACCAGGGAAAGCAGCCAGTGGCAACCAAATATTAAAACAACCATCATCCACACTGGAAACTACCAGCTCAGTGTCTATTGAGCTATCGAAAGAACATTTATGCAGTCGCTCGAACTACTAAAAATAGCAACCAAATCTCCATCAAATTTATCTAATACTGTCTTAAAGGGCACATTGGATTAGTGTTGTATTCGATACAGAAAGGCTAAAGCAAAAAGAAACGATGTGATCACAGCTGGAGTATCTCTGCTTGTATAGGTTTGTCCGATAAAGGCTGACTTGAAGTTGAAGGTCAACAATATATTTACTGCCTCCACAATATATTTACCCCCCTCCATCCCGCCCCGCACACAAAATCTAGGAAATTCGATAACTTTGGTTGATTAGCTTCCATTTTAGATCTGAGCTTTATATCCCAAAGAGAAAAGCCAGACAAAAACCTTTCAGCTCCATTGTTTCAATACGCGGAGAAGATTCCATTTTAAACACAACAAACCCACAATACAGCACAAGTAAACATTATGGACTAACTTAGTTCCTGAAAATGTTAGATCCATATTACACCCATCCAAGAAAAAATAAGTCTTCTAAATTGCTAAAAAGTGAGATCACACGTTAGACCTTTACTAATAACGATGCCTCTGACATAGAATCACATATTTTGAGGGTAGTCTTGTAGCTGATGAGTTCACTTGAATGGTATACTTATTTTATCAGGGCTTCATAAACAAATGATGAAGTCACACTTTATGGGGTTTGAACTCAGAAAGGAAAGGAACGTTACTAAATAAGACCGAGAGAGAGTGGAGAGGAAGAAGTAGCTTTCCTATCTCAAACAACCACACTGGCCCCTTTTTCTTTTTAACATTTACTTGTTTGAATCACAGGGACTGCAGCCACGCTGCAGCACTGCATTGAAGGGTTTAGCCAAATCAACCCCAGTATTTTCTTTTTTAATGAAGTCTGGTACTTCCTTATTCGATCAGTTTTTTTTTTTTTGCCGAACTGTTAGAAAACGGAGACAAAAAGAAATCAATATCTCTATTTACGTACACACGACGGGTTTCTACACAGTTTCCATTTAACCAAAATCACTCACAAGGCATCGATCGGTCCGAGGCTATAGAAGACACTTGCCCAAGTTGCTATGCAACTACATGGTTGCAAAACCAAGCATCTTACCCGCACAACCATATCTGAGATTAAAAGCAATTTCTTATAGACATGGCCATCAATCTTGAATGAAGGGAAAGTCGGAAGAACCAACTAGTATATTAATGGTACATATTATATCAACCCTGAAAGGATGAACAAAAAAGAAAAAAAAAGGGTAGGAATCCTAGTTATTACGAAGATTTCTACCAATTCTATCGCCCTAAGTTATCTGCTCCGAATAGGTACAAATCTAATTGCTAAAAGTTGATTAAAACTATGACAATTATATAAATATCAGAAGAGCTAAAAAGTTATGCTGCAAGAAAGAGTAAGATCCATTGACCGTAGAGTAGATGGATGGATGGTTTGCCCTGCTCGATCAAGTTAATAATTAATATACGAAGACAGAAACCAATTTTTGAGCGATACAGCCAGTCTCACAGCAATGGTAAAGTATTCCATACACGACGGTATTAAAACGGTTGATGTAATAAACACACAAGAACATCCGGGAAGGATGTTTGAATGTGCATTGTGGAATTTGGCTGTGAGCAAGATCTGTGAGTGGTTAGAAATTAGCAAAGTAAAGAAGTGAACTTCAAGTCTTGAATTGCAGGGGGGAGAGGGAGAGAGAGAGAGAGAAAGAGAAGGAGAGGGAGAGAGAAAGAGAAGGAGAGGGAGAGAGAAAGAGAAGGAGAGGGAGAGAGAAAGAGAAGGAGAGGGAGAGAGAAAGAGAGAGAGTCAACAAGTATATTATCTTGCCCGGAGAAAAAGGAAAGCTCTCTCTCTCTCGAAAATGAGTTGACCTGCGAAAAATGAAATTAAAGGTTGCGTGAAATGAAAGGAGAGAACAAACCGAAGAAAGCCCACTAGCTCCCAATTTCTTTCATTCGTAATAGAAGCAGAGAACAAAGTAAATTAGCAAATGCGCTAACACGGGACTCATATTTGGTGAGGGAGAGAGAGAGAGAAGGGGGATGGAGGAGGAAAGTGTGAAGAAAAACAATCAGAGGGTGGGTTAGAGAGAGAAAGAGAAAAAGAGAAGACTGGGGGGGGGGGAGTAAACGCAATGCCAATTAAAAGCCAAACACAGAGAGAGAGGGAGAGATGATGCTAGTTCCCCGTTTTCAAAGTAGTTGAGCTGTATCTTCCTGGCCAGACTCTTCATCAAACAACCTAAAACCAGAAGTGAGCAGACTAGCCTTTGATCTACCATCAAATTTCACAACTGAGAAAAATGGGAGAGAACTCGCGCGCGCGTGTGTGTGTGTGTGTGTGGAGAGGGGAAAGCGGCGGGGTGCGGCAATCTGAAAGAAAGAGGACATTTGCTAGCTAGTGATAATAGTTGAAAGTCATGCTTATAGCAGTGGTAAGGAGTGGAGTTAGGGTAATACGGAGCGGGACGGAGTCGGGGATATGGTAGGGTGGGAGAGAGAGAGAAAGAAAGAGAGAGACGGTAGAGGAAGAGAGCCGGGACGGTGGAACGAGGAACGCGGTGGGAAAGAGAAAGAGAGAGAAAGAAAGACGAAAGAGGATCTTCTCTCTCTCTCCCCTTCCCAAAACTGAAATGCCAACAACTCTTCTGTTGCTGTTTGATCAGATCTCAAAAACAAGTCAAAGAAGAGAAACTAGCTTTGATATCGGATACTAATAATTACCTCTTACTCAGCTACTATTAATCAGCAGACAGATGGTTGTGTGTGAGAGTGAGATAGACGGGGGAAGAGGGGCGAGTAGTAGTAGTAGTAGTAGCAGCAGCAGTGGGAGAGAAAAAGAGAGAGAAGGAGAAGAACTTGATAGGAATAGCCAAAATAGAGACATACGAGCAGTTCCCCCTTGAAGTGACTGTTAATGTTTTTATTACACAAGCCTACACACAAACAAACACACATAAATCAGTGAAGAATACAAAATACAGAATAATAATAATAATAATAATAATAATAATAATAATAATCATCATCATCATCCTTTCTCTAGGCACAAGGTCTGGAATTTGTGAGGAGAGGGATAGTCGATTATATCGACCCCAGTATTTCACTGGTACTTTATCGACACCGAAAGGATGAAAGGCAATGTTGATATCGGTGGAACTATATAATAATAAAAATAATTTTTGGCACAAGGCTCACAATTTCGAGCTGAAGGCAAGTCGATTACTAGACAAGTACTTTATTGTATCGACCTCGAAAGGATGAAAGACAAAGGTGACCTCGGCGAGATTTGAATTCAAATTGTAAAAAAGTTGGGACAAAGACTGCAAAGTATTTGTTACGCTCTAACGATTTTGTCAGTTCGCCGCCATAACAACAATAATAGAGGGGAAAATAAAGTGAAAAAACAAAAATAGCTGAAAACCGTAATTAAAACTGATGCAGGAGGAAAATATACGGTGAGATAAGGAAAGGAAAAAATGTTAAAAGAAAATCCCTAGACCAAATTCTAAAGGAGATAAAAAAAACAAAGGAGAAACGGGAGCACTATGCAACCCCCCCCCCCCAAAAAAAAAAACCAGTGATGAAAAGATATGCTACAAGATTTGATAAGCCTCATCAAACAATAGGTACAAGATTCCGTTAAATATTTATGCATAACCTATGTAGTTGACATACATCCATGCCAAATTTGACAATTTTCTGAAAACAGAAAAATACGACGAACAGCTTTGATCGATTTTCGCACCACATCAGAGAAATAAACAGCCAATCTGTTTATATACTCAACAAAACCAGTAGCTAAAGAATGGTGTTTACTGTCTGTTTTCGTCATTTTCCTGTACGTTTGTTAGCTATTCCCAGTGGCTTTTTGACACTGGCGTCACCGAAAGTGAACAATATCAGCGTTAAAGGCGCGAAACTGCAATGATCTTTTGGACGTTGACTGATGAGGAATTAGCTACGAATTCTCTGTTTGCTAGATTTTTGTAAAATTTTCCGTTTGTTGTATCTTTGTTAAATTTTTGAAATAAATACAGTGGTCTTCCATGTAAATAAATGTACCATGCTTTCGTTAACTTTTTTAGGTACCTATGTGGTCGCGACCCATTCGGCCTTCCCACCCTTGACCTAGTGGAATGTGCAGAGACGGATGGAGAGAGAAAGAGGCATGGACCGACATTGAGCTGGTACTAATTTCCAGCTGACCAGACTGGAACAACGTAAAATAAAGTGTCTTGCTCAAGCATTGAACCTCACTTATTATCCTGAGTCCAATATCTTAAACCAATCCTAACGACTGAGCCACACACTTTCACAAGAACTGAACATCTAAACTTGCTCAGAAAGTAAGAAATAAGGAAATTTTAACACAGGCACAAGTTCACAAATGAGAGAGAGAGAGATTATCTGAACTCAGAATGTAAAATGACACGAATACCACAAGACATTTTGTGAACAACTCTACCAAGTCTTCTAATAAGTTATCAATCAAGAAAAATAATTCCACCATGAACTACTAAAGGTACAAAGAACCAATGTGCTTATCGATATTTGATACTCTGGTGTTAAGTGGGAACAATACAGCTCGTACCTAAATGTTATCTACTTGCAACAGTTCCAGAAAGGTCCCTCGTTTACAGTTAAGTAAATAGAGACATTGGAATGCTTATAGTAGCCGTGGTTATTGGTTTAAGCAATCCATTTCGAGACAACATGGTCCTGAGTTCGATTCCCCTGCGCGGCACATTGGGCAAGTATTTTCTAACACAGCGCCTGCCAGACCAATAAACTTGCCTATATATATATGTATATATATATATATATATATATTTATTACACACACACACACGCCTTTAACAATAATAATATTCATATAATTCAAAACGTCCTGAAGAAATGACTTATGTAACCACAACCACTTATTCTGGCAGAATCGTTAACAAACAGAGCGAAATGATTAACGCCATTTCGTCCGTCTTCTGAGTTCAAATTCTGCCGAGGCCGACTATGCCTTTCATCCTTTCAGGCTCGATAAAATAAGTACCAGTTGAGCACTGGGGTCGATGTAATTAATTACTCCCCTTCCCACAAATTTCAGGCCTTGGGCCTATAGTAGAAAGGATTGTTATTATTATTATTATGCCTATAACAATGGTTATTAATTATTAATCATGTTATATAATAAAGATAATCGTATCATATAATTTGCTGCTAATAATAATTAGGTGATTACTAAACCTTCGTGATACTCATCGAAACGGCTGTAAAAGCGAAATAAAGTTGTGGAATATGATAGGATATTGCTGTCTTTTTAATTTCTTAAAGTTCCTAAACGTAACGTTTGAAAGATCTTTTCAAGTTGAAAATGCCTCCAGTATTACGGGGGGAGGGGAGCACAATTAAATGCGGACTGAATTGTTCTTCATTATAACATATTTGAAAGAAAAGCAATTATGTGCGTGTCGAATGTACTTTGAACCGAAAACCGAAAAATCGGCGGGTTTTTAAATCGTTCTGCACTGGATTACAGATATTCCATTGTCATTCTCACTGTCACAACTGCAGTGATTGACCAGTTGTTGAAAGCTTGTAACAAATGTTGCATAGATCACCTCTCGGAATTAGCTGTTAAAATACTGCCTGAAACTTGGCAAATATTTGTATTGGTGCTTACCCTTAAGAATGGATAGCATTCGACTTCCCACATAAAACGATCGAATTTACACCAAGTGTGAATAGAGATTTTGTGTCTTGGATAAAACCGAATTTTACACTGAAAATATATGGAAGTTATTTTGAGCTTTTAAGTACGAACAGTAAATTTTTCTTCTAATTGGGCATGAGGCCAATTCCGAAGGGAAAGAGGTCAGTCGATTCCACTGACCAGTGCTTAATAGATACTTTATTCTAGTCAAAGATGACTTCGGTGGGATTTGAACTCCGGATATAAAGAGCCAGAACAAATACCGCTCTAAAAATTTTGCCAGCTCACCAGAAGAGGCCTATTGCTGACTGAACACCAGATTAAAACGGGAAGCTGATAACAGGAAAACTTAGGGGTTTTCCCCCCTCGATTTCTAGAACTATTGTTGGTCATTGAGCCAACCAACTATTTATTTGTTCATGTAAGAAATGAATATGCAAACTTTCTACTAACAAACCAAGAACTTCAGATTGGACGCCAAAACAACCTTGCAAATGCTGCTTTGTGTATAAAAATTTGTTAACTAAACGGTTTTGACTTCAACAATTTAAAACCTCCGCACATTGCTAGTTTAGCTCAGTTAACCAATGGTTTATCTTATTAGGACTAAGACTTACAACATCTTAGAAGCTTTATTCTACAAAGAGATCAGGCGACTAATTGGCGAAGTCGTTAAAGTGTCCGATGGAACAGTTTGCAATATGTTCTGATATCCAGTGTTCCGAGTTCAAATCCCGCCAACGTCAACTATGCTTTTTAGTCCTTTCGGGGTCAATAAAACAAGTATTTGTCCATGGTAGTCGTTTAATGTAACTGTAAAAATACCTTACGGTATTTCTGACTTCCTTTTTTTTCTGTGGACATATTTTTTTTCAGCATTCTTGGTTCAAATCCCACCACGACTTATTTTACCCGTCGCATGGTTTAACGTTACAATCTGGCACCTTGAGTGCCTTTAGAGAAATCCACTCGGTTTCAGGACACTGCTTCCCTCCCGACTAAAAGACAAAAGAAAACAACAACTGGAACAAACATAATTAAGTTCCTACCATAGTAACCTCACTAAATAAATGAGTTATTCGAATAAAAACACGAGAGCTTCACAAAGGCATAAATAATCCAAATTCTTAAAATTTCTCTTACTCTCTCCTTCCAACACCTCTTAATTATATGACCCCCCACACACACACACAAAAAGTACTTTTCTTTAAGGGGTTTTCTTTGCACGTGGATACTAACCAAACCTGTTACCGTCACCACCTCTAACACCATTTATCAACTTACCGAAAGTTATAACGATTTTTGCTCCCTAACGTTGTAAGTTGTTTGCAACCGAAAAAAAGGGGGTACCAGAAAAACTTACAATTATATACAACAAACAGGGGCCCCACAAATTTGTATACACCCTTACATACATACACTCATATATATATATATGTGTGTGTGTGTATCTTTTACTTGTTTCAGTCATTTGACTGCGGTCATGCTGGAGCACCGCCTTTAGTCGAGCAAATCGACCCCAAGTACTTATTCTATCGGTGTCTTTTGCCGAACCGCTAAGTGACGGGGACAGAAACACCAGCATCGGTTGTCAAGCAATGCTAGGGGGACAAACACAGACACACAAATATATACACATATACGACGGGCTTCTTTCAGTTTCCGTCTACCAAATCCACTCACAAGGTTTTGGTCGGCCCGAGGCTATAGTAGAAGACACTCG
>NC_068982.1:71610953-71623684 GCF_001194135.2 Octopus bimaculoides | reverse complement strand
TCTACCAAATCCACTCACAAGGTTTTGGTCGGCCCGAGGCTATAGTAGAAGACACTCGCTCAAGATGCCACGCAGTGGCACTGAACCCAGAACCATGTGGTTGGTAAGCAAGCTACTTACCACACAGCCACTCCTGCGCCTATATATATATATATATTTATTTATTACACACAGCATCACTTATTTACACATTACACATGGCAATTCGAGGCCATCTCACCGCAACAACAAAAATCCTTATGCAATTAATGGAGATGGAACAAAAAATGCAGGTTTGGTGAAAACCAAGGGCTACGTAACGTGCAGTATGGCAAAATATTTTAACGATAAATTTGGTGGTGACGGCGGAAGTGGCGGTGATTGCCTGCTCCTTTCCTTCCCATCTCCCCCGCCCCCACACAAATATAAAACGCAATTACAGCGTTGTAGCCAGTCATTTTATAGTTTACTTACTGAAATAGAAGTAGAAGCCGCACTTAGAAAGTATAATAGCAGAAAGCCGAAGCTGTTTAATAATAAAGGTCACATTTAAGACTATCATTTAAAACAGTTTCATTCCATTTTAAAATATTGTTAGTTATACATACACACATATATAAACACACATTTCGATACTACACCTACACCTACACATACACACAGTTTCATTATATATAGAGTTAATGTTTCACATTAGATAGTATGACGAATAAAGAAACGACGGAAGAAAGAACAAGTGAATAAATTAAGTCAAACAAAAGAAAAAAAAAACAAGTTAACCAAATAAAAAAATACTAATACAGAACGAAGTAAAGAAAAAAAGATGAAGTAGTAAATTTACAAGATCAAAGCCACATTCCTTAAATAACCATGGTTGTTATTCCTTTTTCACTGTTTTAGATGTAATTTATCATAAAAAGAAAAAAGCAAAGAAGTGTTTTCTGCTTACACAAAGGACATTTTTTTATATATATTCATTTCTTTCTTACTTATTGGTGAGGATTATCAAATAAGACGGTAAGGGCTTGTAATCAAACCCATTCTACTCAAAAGGGAAAGGAAAAAAAAAAAAAAGAAAACATGAGAGATAGATGAGAAAGGAAGAGAGAGAGAGAGAGAGAGAGAGAGGACAAATGAGGGAGGCAATGGGTCTCTTGAGAGAGAGAGGAAATGATGAGAAACCGGAGTAGCCTACAAAGAGAAAAGTGCCACTGATTCTTTGCAAGATAAGAAATAAACAAAATGGTAAAAAAGATGAAATAAAAGAGGAGGAAGGGAATCAGAAGACACTGCTTGCATTAAAACCAAGCCACATTTTCAAAACGTTCTGTGGAGAGAAGAAAAACATGAAAGAAACAAGCGAAACTTTTTCTCTACCATTTCCACCCATTTTGGGGAGGGAGAGAAAGAGAGAGGTCTTATTTACTATTTTATTAAATACTCGCACCACTGTTAATTATTATTATTATTGTCGAGCTGGCAGAATTCTTACGCGCTGGACGAAATGCTTATCGGCATTTCGCCCTTCGCTACGTTCCGAGTTCAAATTCCGCCGAGGTCGAATTCGCCTTTCATTCTTTCAGGGTCAATGAAATAAGCACCAGATGAACACTGGGGTCAATGTAATGGACTCACCCCTCCCCCAAAATTGCTATCCTTGTGGAAAAATTTGAAGCCCATTATTATTATTTATTATTATTATTATTGTTTTTTAGATTATTACAGCGACGAGCTTGGGCAGAATCGTTAGAGCGCCGCAACAGAAGAAATGCATTGTGGATATTATTTCTCCCGGTTCTTTACGTTCCGAGTTCAAAATACGACCAAAGCCAACTAAGTCTTTCATCCATTCGTGGTCGAGAAAATCAAAGTACCAGTCAAGTACTGGGTCGATCTAATCGACAGTCCATTCCTCCCCATGTAATTGCTGTTCTTGTGACAAATTTGAAATGAAAGTGACGAGCTGACAGAATTGTTGGGGCGTCGAACAAAATATGCCATGTTGGATTTTTTTTTCTAGTTCTTTTACATTCTGAGTTCAAATGCCGCCGAGGTCGACTTTGCCATTCATGTCTTCAGGGTCGGAGTTGATAAAACAAGTACCAGTTCAGAACTGGGGTCGAGGTAATCGACTTACCCCTCCCCCTGAAAAAAAAACTACCGGCCTTGTGCTAAAACTATTATTATTATAGTGGCGAACTGGCAGAATCGTTTGAACGCCGGACAAAATGCTTAGCGGTATTTCGTCCGTCTTTTCGTTCTGAACTCAAATTGCACCGAGGTCGACTTTGCCATTCCTGTCTTCAGGGTCGATGAAATAAGTGTCAGTTCAGCACTGGGGGTCAATGGAGACAACTATCCCCCTCCCCAAAATTTCAGTATTATTATTTATTGTCTTAACTGTGTTTAGAAGCCAAATTTAAAAAAGATTACAGAGAGGGAGGAGAAGGAAAAAACCCCTAGAAAATGGTAAAAGTAACCTCTTTCACACACACACACACACACACACACACACACACACACACACACACACAACGGCGCGCGCGCACGAGAGCGTATGTGTGTGTGTTTCGTAATTGGCAAACTATAACCACCAGTGTTTCTATCATAGGCACAAGGCCAGAAAGTTTATCGTTGAAATCCACCTCAGTACTTGACGGGCGTACAGTCAGTCAGTCACAACAACTTGGGGAAGATGAAAGACAAATCTGAATTCGGTGGAATTTAAACGTGGGTGGATAAAAGCTAAACACACTGCGAGGCATTCAGTCTTTAAACTCGCCGCCAGTACAACAATTATATAATAATAATAACAACAATAATAATAATACTTGATTTCATTTGTCACCAGGGCGAAGGAAGAGGGTGGGAAATAGAAAGGCGGACAAAATGTGGGGGTTGTCATATAATGAAATGATAAAATAAATAACAAAAAGAAAAATAAAGGAAATACACAAAAAGAATCCTTTCAACAAAAGGCACAAGGCCTGAAATTTTTGGGGAGGGGACTTGTCGATTACATTGACCCCCGCCTCCCAGTGCTCAACCGGTACTTATTTCACCAACCCCGAAAGGGTGAAGGGCTAAGTCGACCTCGGCGGCATTTGAACTCAGAACGTAAAGTCGGATGAAATGCTGATAAGCAGTAGTAGTAGTTTCGAGGGACATGACAAGAACAGACAGCAAGTTATGTGGAGTGGAAGGTGGGGGGGGGGTCTACATAAAAATTGAAGGGGGTGGAGAAGAGAAAAGACGGTGAGAGTATACGTAGTATACAAAATATGTAAACACATGGACGATGCAGTCCCGCGAATACAGGAAAACCTCCAATTAGAGCCAATCAAAGAACCCCACAGATCCAGGGTTACCTTGACCACCAAAGGTACGAGTCTTTGCCTAACTGTTGTTCTCCAATCTACAGGCGCAAGATCAGCAGTTTCGAGGAGGAGGGGAAGTCAATAACAGCGACCCCAGTGCTAAACTAGAACGTATTTTATCGATCCCGATAAAAGAGAAAGCAAAGTAGACATCGGCGTTATTTGAACTCCGGACGTTAAAGAGCCGAAAGGAACGCTGATAAGCATTTTTGTCCGACGCTCTAACGATTCTGCCAAATAATAATAATATAAACATAGACTATTTGATTTATTTTCCACAAGGGCGACAGACGAAAAAGAAGTAAAGATAAAAAGTGTACATGTCTATACAGAAATCAGATTATAGAAAAAAAATGCATATAAAGCACGTGACATAAACAGACCAAATAGAGGTCACCGCCAGAGAGGATGGCTTCCATGTAGATTTTATGAAGTTCCTTATTGGATCTAAGATCACCCTGACCCCACAACATGTCCTCCGTCTCCACCCTATGAGAGGAACATACAGGTTCCGTTAATGCGGGACATGTTTGCTACTGTATGTAACCCATTGTTTAGAAAATTAACTGGAGGAGAGAGCATCCACCATTGCCTCTCCACTTTCACTTTCCTTTCCGAGTAGAACTTTCACGGTCCAACCGAGGAACCCAACCATCCAAGATCTCCCTAAACACTGGGGGCAAATGCCCTTTACAGTTTTACTCTCCGATTCAACAGGATTTGCTGAGAGATTGTAATAATAATAATGCTTCAGTACTTGTCTGGGGACTTTATCGACGTCGAAAAGATGAAAGACGAAGTTAATTTCGGTGGTATTTGAACTCAGAACAGCCGGAGTAAATAGCGCAAAGTATTTAGTCCGACGCTGTAACAATTCACCCAACAATAAATAAGGAACACAAGCAAAACGAGCAGCACAGTATTCTACAACTTTACACAACACAAGCGAGCCAATAAGGGAATCTCTATGTGGTAGCTCGAATTGCAAGAAATAACAGTCAAATCTACAGATCACAACCTTAAAATAGGACACATAAGATAACATAATTCTAGATGGGCTTCGACTAGGATAGTCATGGATGGAAGTACTTTTGATAATAGGTTTATTTGATCACACCAATCTAGGGGTTTTATATAAGAACTTTTATGCAGTCCAAAAATAGATTTAAAAAAAAATCTTTTAGGAGGGAAGGCAAGTATCCTTGACCTTCCGAATGCTTGCACCAGCATACACACAAGATGCCAGACGGTGGTGGTTGCGATAATGTTAAACTGGGCTTCAGATTTAAGATGACTAACCATGAAGGACATGGTAGGATTTGAACGCAGAATGCAGAAAGCCGGCACAAATGCCACAAGTGTCTGACGTTTTTAGTGTCTATTAGCTACATGAGCTATACTGCTCTAAGTAAGACACTTTTGATTTAATAACGATCGTGGGGAGAGAGAGAGAGAGAATCCTAATTATACAAATACATATTAGGCACAGGTGCAGCAGTGTGGTTAAGAAGCTTGCTTCCCAACCATGTGGTTTCAGTTTCAGTCCCACTGCACGACATTTTGGGCAAATATCTTCTACTGTAGACCTGAACGACTTTGTGAGTAGATTTGGTAGATGACAACTGAAAGAAGCCGGGAAGCCTATCGTATATGCGTTTGTGTACTTCATGTTTTCTAAGAAACCCGTATCTGGCCACAGAGGAGGGAATATCGCCTTGCTTTGGAAATAAGTGAGGGTTAACAACAAGTGGAGCATCCGGTTGTAGTAAATCTGCCCAAACAGATTCAGTCTGACTCATGCAGGCATGGAAAAGTGGGTGTTAAAAACGACAATGACAACGACAATGTAATATTAATTTACTGTTTGGCCTGAAGACATAACACACATTCTTTGTCAGCGGCAGGCAGTTTCGAATTTGAATGCAGGAAAGGATAGACATTTTTTTTGTTTGTTGCCACCCCCAAATCCATGAGTGCCAAATTAGTCATCCCATAAAACCAGCCCTATACAAACCATCTCCAAATACTAGTAGAAAAATTCAACATTGAATTTAATGTAACAAACACTTAACTAAACGACCCCCTAATTACACAAAATGAAAACAAACAATGATAGCTTTGAATTTTAGCACAACACCAGCAATTTTAAGTGAGTATATAAGTTGATTGCATCAACCCCAGTGTTCAACTATTACTTATTTTATTGATTCCGAAAGGATGGAAGGCAATCGACCGTGGCAAAATTTGAACACAGAACATAAAGAATTGGAAAAAATGCTTAGTATCATTTTGTCTGACATGCTAACGATTCTGCCAGCTCACCACCTTATAGAAAACAAGCAATAATAAATATTGCACAAATCTCACAAAAAAAAAACAAACACACTGGCTAGAAGTACTATAGTAAACAAAATGAAACTGAAAATACAATGTGTGTGTGTGTGTGTGTGTACATACATACCACTTAGGTACAAGGTCATATTCTTAAGGTGGAGAAGAAGGCAGGAGTACTTGACTAGTCCCTTATTTAAACTGACCTCAAGGGGTAATTTAAGCTCATAATATAAAGCCTTGAGAGTGGATTTGGTAAACGGAAAGTAAAAGAAGCCCAGTGTATGTATGTATATATATGCGTGTGTGTTGTGCATCTGTCTTGGTGTGAGTTTGTACCCCACCGCAACTTGACAACCGGAGCGGGTGTGTTTACGTCCCTGTAACTTTGTTAGGCAAAAGAGTACAATAGAGTAAGTACAAGCCTTAGCCAAAAAAGTAAGTACTAGGGTTGATTCATTTGACTAAAAATTAAAAAAAAAAATATCCAGAACTACCAATTATGCTAGTCATTATCCTAATAACAATTGTTTCCAGCACAGAGACATGAGGCCTGAAATTTTGTTTATCAAGGATTTAGTCAATTCCATTGACCCCAGTGCCCAACTGGCACTGGTACTTTATCTTACTGACCCCTGAAAGGATGGAATGCAAAGTTGACCTTGGAAAAGATTGATGCCCGAATGTAAAAAGAGTTTCAACAAATACTGCAAGGCATTTCCACCCAATCAAATACCCTAGTAATTTTGTCAAATACATCACCAATAACAACAATGGAAATAACCCAATTTATTCAGGGCTATTTTCACCCAATTTCTTTATTCTGAGTAGAAGAAATTAAACTCAGACTTTGCACGGGCCTTAAGTTGATCAAATTTTGACAGCACTTTCATTGTAATACAGATGGCTCTCTTCGTTTTAGTTAACGAAGCCTAACCTTAGTTAAATCAAATTTGGATATCTATTATATAATGCCTCAATTCATTATATTTAACGAAGCATAACTTGGATAAATGAAAGCATACTGCTGTTGATATTCAATGGAGATTTGAGATTTAGTCCACAAAGGATTTTAAAATCAGCAGGATTTTCAGAAATTTGATTAGGGATATAAAACATCAAACATTATTATCGTGGTAAGTTATCAGCAAATGGAGCCCACAAATGTTTCAGCACCCAGCTGGAACCACTTTGACTAACAAACCCACTTGAGGGGGGGAAGTACATCTCTCGAGAATTCTCTGCCTAGCATTGTTAATAAATCTGAGATCTTCCTATATTTAATTAGGGAAATTATCAACGTCATTATCATTATATTTATCGTCATGGCTGCCATGCTGGAGACAGTGATTGCATGTCTACAATATAAAACTTTTTATAGCTCTTTAGGGGTGGAAAATTAATTTTGTGTTCATATGCTAAAAGCCATTATGCTGTACTTTTGAAGGCAGCAAAACTGGCAGAATCATTAAATCATTGGATAAAATGCTTTGTGATATTTGTTTGGGATTTTTACATTTGGAGTTCAAATCCTACCAAGGACAATTTTGCCTTTCATTTTTTTTTTTTTGAGTCAATAAAATGAAATACAAGTACCGGAGTTGATGGTCTCAGCTAAATACTTATTCCTTCAAAGTTGCTGGACTTGTACTTAAATCAGAAACCCTGAAACTACTTTTGATAATGCATTTAAACTAGTCTTCAAAATATCTTTTATGAAAAACAGCCCCACTGTATCTTAGACAGAAAAGAAATTTCAGTCAAAAATTGTCAAGAAGAAACAACTTCCATTGGGTCCTGCAAGAGAAAGATGCTTAGGTCAATTATGAGCTCTAAGACTCATAAAGGCAGTGCTTAACCTGGATTGCATGACATATAATAGGTTACAACACTTGACCCTGGACAGGACAATAGTCCATAGCAGGGTCAACTTCCCAGCTATTGTTGAAACTTATTTATAGCTGAGTGGACTGGAACACTGTCAAATGAAGTGTTTTACTCAAGAACGACGCACTGCCCAGTCTGGGAATCGACACCACAATCTTACAATCACGAGTGCAACACCCTAACCACAAGGTTACATGATTTCACAATAGAGAGATGAGAAATACTGAATTACTAAAGTACTGTACTTACTTCTCAGTGGTTGGTGCCGAAAGGTTTGGTACTGATGGTAACGTATCCTTTTCATAAATGGTACTAATCCCACTATCGATATTACTGCTAGCATCTGAATGTTTGCGAACACTGGACTTTCGCACATGACTCCGGCCACGTTCCGAATCCTTGTGTGCAAGATGATAGTCTGGGTGATTTCGAGTTACAGCCTCGCCCATGTAGCACAACATACTGTGCTTCTGTGCTTCGTGTTCAATTTGTTGCCGGCTCTTTCCTTCCCGTGAACTGTGGTGGTGGTGGTGGTGGTGATGATAAATGGTGGTCTCCTGTGAATGATGACCGCCAATTGACTTTTCTTCACCCACACCACTGTCATATGACCACATTGAATTTAAGTCCTTGTCTTTCTTCTTGTAGAGAGCGTGCACCTTGGAAGCAAGTGCTGGCACTGGAACGGAAGGCATACCAGGCACCATGGCTTTGCGGTGTGCACGTTCAGGAGATTTGGGTTTCGGAGAATGACCGCCCGGAGAGCGAAATGGCGTCTGCTGGGCAGAACTCTCCCATATCCGCGAGCAGTGCTCCTCTAAGATACTATCCGCTAGCTCATCATCAATGGGCACAATTGGAATAAGTGGGGGTAGCTTTGATGAAGCTGTGACATTAGCAAGGTTTTTACTCTCTTCAATATCATTGCTCTGAAATAGAAAACAAATAGGATGATTATGTAAAATCACAGTTGGTTTCAAAAAAAAAAAAAAAAAAAAAAATCGGAAGATTATATAGATTGATAAAACATATTGCGAAAACTAAGAGTTCTATATTTTACACAAAAGTCTAAATAAAGTATTGGAGAGAAATAGAGGTCTTTAGTTTCAATGTTGACAAAGCAAGACATCCAACCACATAAGCCATGCCAAAAATGAGACACTGGAGGAAGACCTGGCCCTCCATCCTGGTAAATCACGTCAAGCCATCATGGAAGGTAGATGTAAAATGACCATCATGATAAGATCATGTATGCTCAAAGAATCGGGCAAACTTTGAAAGGTTAAAAGTTATTTGTCTCACCACCATGAAAGATGAAAATAAAAGTTGTAATATTCACTATTGATAAAACTGATTAGAGAAAAAGTGGCTGGCGTGGGGGAAAGAGGGAGGGAAATAACACAGCTTTGCAATCAGAATGGTGTTAAGAAATCAAAGCACACCAAGATCCATCGGATTCTGTGTAGTGATGATCTAAATATAATAAACAGATATTGATCAAACATGTATCAATGAGACGAGAGGCAATATAGACGTGGCGAAGGAAGGAAGGAAGGTGAAAGAGAAAGACAGTAATGTAAACCTACCTCACTGATGCAACGAATACTCTCCCTCAACTTCTCATCTCTTTCTTGTTCCAAGTGAACCTTTTCTAATCTCTCGATTAACATGGATGCAAACTTTTCAGTGTCAACTTCTGCAATGTTACGGTCTTTTGGTGCTCGGTCAGTTCTCTGTAAACATAGGAATTAAAAAACAATTATGGTCAAGACTACAAAGAAACAAGACATCCAACAGTAAACACTTCGTTCATAAGAGATTATTATTATTATCATAATAACGATAACTATGGAGTAGTCATTAGATCATCAGGTAGAATGCCTTACAGTATACATTCTGGCTTTCTGCACTTGGGTTCAAATGGTGCTGAGGCCAATTTTGCCTTTCATCGTTTCAGGGTTGATAAATTAAGTACCAGTGAAACACTAGGGTTGACGTTATCAACTAGTCGCCTCCTCCAAAATTTCAAGCCTTGTGTCTTTAGTAGAAAGGATTATTATTATTATTATTATTGAAGGTGGTGAGCTGGCACAATCGTTAGCATGCCGGATGAAATGCTTAGCTATATTTTGCCTGACACTACATTCCAAATTCACATTCTGCTGAGGTCGACTTTACTTTTCATCTTTTTGAGGTCGACAAAATAAGTACTAGTTGAACACAGGGGTCAATGTAATTGACTCATTTCCTCTCCCAAAATTGCTGCCCTTGCGACAAAATTTGAAGCCATTATTATGGCAAGCTGGGCTAACGATTCTGCCAGCTTGCAACCTTTGAGCATACCTTCCATGCTGGTGAAATGCTTAGTGGTATTTTGCCTGCCACTACTATGTTCTAAGTTCAAATTCTGTTGAGGTCGACTTTGCCTTTCAACCTTTTGGGGTCAATAAGTACCAGTGAAACATTGGGGGTCAATGTAATCAAGTAACCACTTCCACCAAAATTTCAGGCCTTGTGCCTTTAGTAGAAAGGATTATTATTATGGTGGTAGTGTAGACAGCCAAGATAACTGCAGAACATTATAGATGCATTTTTCGTACTTTAGTACTTTCTGTAAAGTGGTTGGCATTAGGAAGCGCATCCAGCCATAGAAAGCATGTCAAAACTGAGACACTCTAGTAAGATGTGGTCCTATGCACCACTGGATCCTATTGTATTGTCCAATCCATGCTAGCCTGGAAAGTGAACATGAAATTAGAATAATGAAGCTGATGATCACTGTTTTGATTTTACATAACATAAGACAATTTTGTTGGCTTCCAAGACTGAACAAAGTCAGCAAGTATTAAACACAATAAACCAATGCAGATATAAAGCAGAAACAACCACCGCCAAGAGAATTCCACAAGCTACAGTAGTTGGTTAATAACACCCGAACACGTGTTCAGATTCCTTCTAGTGTTTGGAGAACTGAAACTTTAAAAAATTGTTTTGGACTAATTTCAGTTTCGTAATTGGTATAAGAAATTTTCCAGTATAAAAGTTTAAATATTTCAGACCAAAATTTACAGGCAAAAAAAAAAAAAAGTCGACTTGCACCGAGACAACTTCGGAGGACCAAAAATTTTATGTGAAATTCAGCAGGATTTGGAAAAGATATTGACAAATATTTGAAATGTTTACATTATATATGATGGTAACTTGTATGCTGGAAAATGCAGTATAATCCTTGTGAGGGAGGGGGGGTTCCATCTTGGAAATCATACCTGTAGAACTATACAACAATTTTTTAAAAAGTTTGTAACAACATAAAAATAAAATAAAATAAAAAAAGCATTAAAGGACAAACAAAACATCTTGTTTTGTTGCTTAGCGGCAATAATTGTAAACTCCCATTGGAATTACCTAAACTCTGATCCAGGAGACAATAGTACCAAAAATATAAGAGTTGACTTAAAGGATTTAGCAATAAGTGTGTGTATGATTGGGTGGAGTGAGCAGTAGTTGTCTGTCCACAATAATTAGGTTTTACTTACAGGGATGAACTGTTGGTGAATAGGTGCGTCCTTACTCTCACGATTCTGTTCCGCTCGCTTCCGTACTGTTCTTCTCTTTTGATATGATTTTGTATGGATTGGAATGCCATCACTGTAAGAGAGAGAGAGAGAAAGAACATATACAGTTAGAGAATGAAACAAACGGGGAGAGGAGAGGGAGAAATGAGAAAGAGGAACACAGGAAGAGGAAGACAAACATACACAAAGAGGAGATTGAGAAGAGGTGATAATAAAAATAACCAGGAAAGATATAGAGGTAGATATAGGTGTGTGTGTGAGTATGGAAAACAGGATGCTAAAACAAAATGAATATATATATATATGAGATGCTTTATATATTTATCATACATATATAATGCATTATATAAGTATAATATATATATATATATAACGCATTATACATGCATATAATATATATTACATAATATGTATAATCCATTCTATCTTTCAGAAGAAGAATGAATACTCGAAACGTAAGACATTTCCTTCACCCCCACCCCTATTTCCCGAGTGTCAAAGCAATACTGCTTATTTTTTTACTTCATCTTTGTATTGTATTCTTTGCATTATATATATATATATATATATATATATATATATATATATGTAATGTCTATAACATTGGTGCCATGAAAAATGCACCCAGTACATGGTTACAAAGTGGTTGGTAATATTAAAGGGCTATCCAGCCAAAGCACCAATCTATGGGAGTAGTGATTCCCAATAATAAACGAATCAGAGTGTAGAGAGCAGATGTAAAAAGAATGATGATATATATGCATTATATATATATCAATATACATATATATGTAATATCACTTGCTTAGCTGCCACTCAAGGGCAAGGATGACCTGCTAGGTTGTGCCACACATTCACTATTTGGTTTAGGTGCCTATTTAGTAGCAAGCACCTTCTCGGCCTGGCTCTCCAACTCTTGACCTAAGAGAACATCAAGGATGTGATGATAGCTGAAGGAAGAGAAAGCAGTGCTTTCAGCTGCATAGACTGATGCAATGTCAAATAAACCAATTGGTCCAGTAATCACGAATTCCGAGGACTATGATTGTGGCCCTAAAGTATCTGGTACACAGAGATTTATTATATTATTTATATACGTCTATTTTTATATATAAAGCATATCTGGTATATATATATTATACGTGATATTCATATACATTTGTTTATCTTTATTATATCTATTTTGTGTATGTATATTAACACACATCAATTTTATATTATCTATATAGTATAAATATATTTTTATAAATACCTGTGCAAATAGGTGTATATATATATATATATATATATATATATATATATATATATATACACACGTGTATACATATGTAACATTTACATACACTAATATATACGGAAAATTTACAAATATATTTATGTAATATACACACAAACCATGCCTATATGCATATACCTAGACAGACATATACGCTCTCTCACATTCACACACAAATACTTTCTCTCTCTCTCTCTCTCTCACACACACATATATAAACAAATTATTTCCAGCTGCAACCTGAATGCACTTCCTAATATTGGTACTTTATTACCTTACAGTCTGCCACTAGCCATATCTTGTAAT
>NC_068982.1:71608116-71610386 GCF_001194135.2 Octopus bimaculoides | reverse complement strand
TTTTTTTTTTTTTTTTTTTTTTTTTTACATACGGACCCCTCTGATTAGTATTTTATTCTAATGGACCCTCATAAATAGTTATTCAAAAAATCCTATTATATTTTTATAATTAAATAACATTAGGAATTATATTTAAAAAATAGTTAAAATATAATCAATTTATTGTAAAAAAATCTCAACAACAAAATTTTAAATGGACCTCTGTTGAGAGCCTATTGTTCTATATTAAATGTCAGAGTTAATTGATATTCAATCTTTAGTTAGTACAGATCGAGATGACCTATGGTCAAAAGGATTCCAGCCATGACCACCCCGTATTAAATTTCAGAATAGGAAGGGTTACGTTATGTAACATGTACTTAGAGGGAGCATTCTTACTACCTCGATGGTGTCATTATTGTTTGGATGGTCTAACATGTCAAGAAGGTCTTGTAATCAACCAATAGTAACTGGAGTCTAATGTAATGGACGGAGTGAGAGAAAGAGAGATTAAAGAAATATGCAGAAAACAAAATAACGAATGTTGACATCGCTGTCACATGAAATAACGAAACAAAACAACATGACAGGAGAAAAAGATTAAAAGGCAACAAGATAATTACTGTATTTACTCGTGTATAAGTCGCACCCCTAGTGTTAAATCTTGGTACAAATTTTTTCCTCCACTCCATAATTTTAGCTTTACCCTCGTGTAAAAGTCGAACCCCAGTTTAAATCAAGTATACATAGGTAAATACGGTGTGTGTGTGTGTGTGTAATATATAAGTATATGTAACGGATTTACTTGTAAATAAGTCGCACCCTATCTTTTTTTTTTCCGGTTAAAAATCAACAATAAAATACTGCGACCCTATATATACACGAGTAAATACAGAAATTAGTTTTGAAAGCGGAGAACTAGGAAGAAATAGACAAAGACAAAAAAACTTGAAAAAAGAAATACTGAAAAGAATTTGAAAACAACAACAACGAACTTTGGATTTTAACAAACAATTACATCACATTTTTTCTTTTCTTTTTTTTTAGGGACACACAGACACACACATACCACAAACAACATCAATAACAACAATGAGAATAACAAATGGAAAATAAGCGTGAAATAAACCTACACTAGGAACTGTGATAGCCAGTCGGCAGCTGAGAGAGATTGGCAATAAAGATTAATCGTTTGAAGAAGTACCATTTAGTTAGGGAAAAAACCCCAGCAAATGTGCATGTGTGCAACAGCCAAGGAAATATGTGATGATGGTGGTGGCGGTTATATGGTGGTGGGTACGAAGAGAACTAATTTCTTTATAAGAAACAAAAATAACACTTGTATTTATACACATGAGGATTTGAAAAAAAAAAACCAAACACAAGGAGCTACATGTGTGTGTGTGTAATAAATATAGATTTGATATGTTAAGGTAAAGGTTCTCGCTCTTGGTTCCGAAGAGGTAGCGCGGCCGGCGGCAGGTAAAATCCACCTTCTGGAGATATTATTAAACAGTCAAGTCTTGTTTTGTTTTTTAAGCTGTTCCAAAACTTGGCAGTACACAATGATTGTAAGTAATAAATAAGACACAATAAATAATAACAAACAACAGCAGCAGAGTGAAGCTGTTTTGCGGCCAGGAACAAACGACAGCCGACGACTAAATGACACACACACGAAAAAACAGCAGCAACGAAGAGCAGAAGCAGAGAGCAAGCACACACTCGCTCCTTTGCTGTTTAGTAATATAATATAATAATATAATGATATAAAAAGAGAAGAGAAGAGAAGAGAAGAGAGAGAGAGAGAGAGAGAGAGAGGACACTGCAAAATGAAACAATGTTTTCGATGTCCCCAAATTATTTAGATCAAAAGAAGCGAAAGAGAGAGAGAGAGAGAGAGAGAAAACGTAGAAAGGAGGTGGTAGGAGGGAGAGAAAAAGATGTAGTGGGAGGAAGATTTTTCAACTGCACACCAAAAGTTCTCAAGCTGCTGCTACTACAACAATAATAACTATTACCACCGCCACCTCCACTGGATCCTCTCAATGCAAAAATACTGTATTAACGGGCGTGGCGGCGGCGACGGTGGCAGCTGTAGTGGCAGGAGCAGTAGTAGTAGTACGAGAGAGAGAGAGAGAGGCAGTGTCAAGCAGAAGGCTGGTCAGAGAACACAAGGAAGATGCCAAGAAGCTGTTTGCTTTGATGTTGCCGACAAAACGAAATCATAGCTATCAGTTGTGATGCTTAGCTCCTCCCTATCATCGATTGATGCAAAGGCACACGCGTCC
>NC_068982.1:71598264-71607640 GCF_001194135.2 Octopus bimaculoides | reverse complement strand
ATTTGACCGGGACTTAATTTTATTGATCCCGAAAGGATGAAAAAAGCAAGGTTGATTGACCTCGGCAGGATTTGAACCTAGAACGTAAAAGCACTGGAAAAAAAAAATACCGCTAAGCATTTTGTCCGATGCACTTAACGGATTTTGCCTGCTCGCGGCCTTTATAGTCACTGGTTTTTGTTATAAGCATTAGGCTGCAAATCTATATGAACAGGAGGAAGGGAAGATTTGACGCCGTGACATTCATGCGTTTCTCCAAACCATTACATAATTGTCATTAATCTCCTTTACCATTATAGAGACCCTATAAGCCACTTCATGAAATAGCAAGGGAGAAAATGGAAGTATTTTGTGATGTTTATGTGTTTCCTAAAGTAGGTTTAAGAACTCAAAAAAATGGTTTGAACCACAAATATGTAAACCTAATAGAGGAACACTAAACCACCTAAGCGTGTGCTGCTGGCAGGGCAAACAATAGCAACCAAATCTTCCTCATAAATCTTGACTTACTGAAGAGCAACACTGAACACTATAATCTCCTTTGTCATGGCCGGAAGGCCTTTTAATTACAGGTCAGTGCAAATAGGATTGAACAACATTAACTTTATGCAATTTTTTGGAGGAAGTTTGGAAAAAGCTGCTCTGCAAAGTCCCACACCTCATGGGAAATGAAAGAAGGCACACCTCATGGGAAATGAAAGAAGGCACACCCCCCGTCCTCCATCCAATTTTTTGTTTTTTTGTAACTGTTACATACAATAGAAATTACAACTCGGAAAATAAATATCACTACTTCCCACCAACTTCTATACTTATTTCTTTTTTTCTCCTTAAAGTACGGGATTTTGAAGGACAGCTGTTCTAGAAACTGTCAGTAGCTGTGTGGTAAGAAGTGTACCTTCCCAACCACATGGTTTTGGGTTCGGTTCCACTGTACGGCACCTTGGGCAAGTGTCTTCTACTATAACATCCGAGTTGATCAAAGTCTTGTGAGTGAATTTGGTAGATGGAAACTGAACGAAGCCCATAGTATGCATATGAGTGTGAGTGTGTGTCTGCTCCCCATCACTGCTTGACAATTGTGCTTGTTTATGTCCCCTTAACTTAGTGGCTCTGCAAAAGACACCAACAGAATAAGTACTAAGGTTGAATTCTTTGGCTAAACCCTTCGAGGTGGTGTCCCAGCATGACTGGAACCCAATGACTGAAACAAAAGATAAAAGATAAATGATGTGCCGATGGAAAATGTTGATTTATATGGCATTGCTTTATTGCTTGAGTCATAAAGAAGATTTAAAAAACTAATAATAATGGACTAGATAATTAGACTACTTTTAGAAGGAAGACAGCTGTCTGAATTACCCTTGTGTATTGCAGGTACCTATCAATCCTGAATAACTGAACTAATTTAATTTGAAGCAGAAATCCCAAAGCACAAACAAAAAGTTTCTGTTCTTGTAATAAAATGGCAAAAAGAAGTTCAGATCATATTTGTGTGGATATATTACTTGTATTGCTCTCTCTCATCTCAAAGGATCTTTCTCTTGCAAGTTACTTGGTGACCCCGTCAGTGCTGGTGCTACATAAAAAGTATCCAGTCCACACTGTAAAGTGGTTGGCATTTGGAATGGCAATCAGCTGTAAAAACCTTGCTAAAACTGACCTAGCCTGTGCTTGTGCCATGTAAAAAGCACTAAGTCTATTCTGCTGGGTGAGTGGGTGGTTGGTGTTAGGAAGGGCGTCCAGCTGTAAAAACCATGCCAAAGCTGACCTCATTTATACTGGCTCCTTGCAAAAAACAGTCTTCTCTGTAAGGTGGTTGGTGGTAGGAAGGGCTTCCAACCATAAAAATCCATGCCAAAACACAGTAGTCTGGTGCAGTCTTTTGTGTGGCTGGTCCCTATCAAACTGTCCAGCCCATGCCAGAACGGATAGTGGACATTAAACGACGATGATGATTGACATACAGTCTTGAGATTGATATGAACAATGTGTGTGTGTGTGTGGTGTGTGATTGTTCATCAGTACTATTTGAGAAACGGTGTTGGTTTGGTAATATCTCTATAATCTAGCTGTGCAGTAGAAGTGACCAGATAGAATAAGTAACAGACTAAAAAAAATTTTTTTTTAAAGTACTGGGGTCACAATTTGTTTGACTAAAACCTTCAAGCCAGTACCCCAGCATGGTCACAGTCCAATAGTTGAAACTAACATAAAAGATATTTTGGGAGGATATTATGTGAAAAGGATCCAACTGGGAATTGAACCTGCAGTGCAGTTTAAGCTTGCCAAAAGCATTCCTTTTGCTCCATATACCTCATCCCTCTGCCTGCAAGAAATAGCAGTTAAATCTATCAAACAACACCCAAATCCTCTGAAGGAAAGACAGCAACATTTGGATCCTATGTTTGGCCACGATCGGAATGTCCTTAGATTAGGGCTGGCCTGTGGTTAAACATTAACAGCAACGACATAACCTTAACATTAAAGGCATCAGAAAGACCAGCAAAGTGATAGCTTGAGAGCCATTATCAAGTTATAGCCACCTCCTCTCTGATCTGCTTCTCCCTCCACCTACACCAATAACATCACAGCAACAGCATCTACAGAGGGATTGCATATCTCTACGGAAGAGATTTAGGGGAGGGAGAGAGAGAGGTCTTTGATAAAGAGTTTGTGTGTACATGGGAGAGAGAGAGAGAGAGCATGTGTGTGTATGTGTGCATATGAAGAGAGTATGCAGAAAGTGTGGAAAAAGTGTCTATGTATGCATGTATGAATGTGGTGAGGGAGGGAGGAAAGAGAAAGAAGGAGGGGAATGTGGGAGAGAGAGAGTGTGTGGGTGTGACAAGAGACCGTGTGTGGAGAGAGAGAGAGAGAGAGAGAGAGAGAGAACGCGTGTGTGTGGAGAGAAAGAGACCACGTGTGGGAGAGGTTGTGTAGAAAGAGAGAGAGAGAGAGAGTGTGTGTGCGTGGAGAGAGAGAGAGAGTGTGTGTGTGTGGAGAGAGTGTGTGTGTGTGTGGAGAAAGAGAGAGTGTGTGTGTGTGGAGAAAGAGAGAGTGTGTGTATGTGTGTGGAGAGAGAGAGAGTGTGTGTATGTGTGTGGAGAGAGAGAGAGAGTGTGTGTATGCGTGTGGAGAGAGTGTGTGTGTGTGGAGAGTGTGTATGTGTGTGGAGAGAGTGTGTGAAGAGAGAGTGTGTGAAGAGAGAGTGTGTGTGTGTGGAGAGAGAGAGAGTGTGTGTGGAGAGAGAGAGAGTGTGTGTGTGTGTGTGTGTGGAGAGAGCGTGTGTGTGAGGAGGGAGAGAGTGTGTGTGTGTGTGTGTGTGGAGAGAGAGCGTGTGTGTGTGTGTGTGGAGAGAGAGAGCGTGTGTGTGGAGAAAGAGACAAAGAGAGAGGGTGCATATATTGAGAGAGTGTGTGTTTGTTCAGAGAGAGAATGTCTGTGCATGAGGAGTGTGTGTGTGTGTGTGTGTGTGCAGAATATGCGTGTGTGCACAGAGGATGTCCTGTGCGAAGAGTACATGTGTGTGCATGCACACACACCTATATATTTATACCAAAAGTCAGGTACAGCAAGTGTCTGTGTGTTCGACATGAATGCATAGCTGTAAACTGCATCCAAACTGCTCATACTTGTGCATGCCTGAACAACACAGCAATTAATATAAGCAGCAACACACATTGCACATGCCTTGCAATAATAATAATAATAATAACAACAACAACAACAATAATAATAATAATAATTACACCCATCGCTACATGCTGTAATTCACCCTCCCCTCCATCCACCTGCCCACAACTCTATCCCACCAACTCCATACGTTTTCTTCTTCCCCAACCATGAAATTGCAGTGATTCAAATATAATGAAATATTTTTACTATCTCTAAGTCTTGGGGAAGACTGGACGGGAGGGGGGGAGGGATTTTTTGAAAACAAATTCAGTCAACAAATTGTTGATTAGCCCCAAATTAGCCTTCATTGAGCAGCTCCTATAATTAAAGGCATTTCAGCTGTTAGCGAGTCAGATTATTATTATTATTATTATTATTATTATTAATGTCATATATTTATGAAAAGTGGTGAGCTGGCAGAATCGCTAGCATGCCGAGTGAAATGCTTTTCCAGCATTTCATCTGTCTTCATGTTCTGAGTTCAAATGCCACTGAGGTCGACTTTGCCTTTCATCTTTTCAGGGTTGATAAATTAAGTACCAGCGAAACACTGGAGTTTATGTAATTGACTCGTCCTCACCCTGAACATTTCACACCTTGTGCCTATAGTAGTAAGGATTATTATTGTTTTTAGTAGTAGAATATAGTTAGGGAAAACGGACGCTAACGAAGATGACGATGACGATGACGATTATTTAAGGTGGCAAGCTGGCAGAGTCATTGGCACAATGTGGCATTTCGTCCATTTTTACGATCTGAATGAGTTTGACTTTGCTTTTCATCCTTTCAGGGTTGATAAAATAAGTAGCAGTTGGGGCACTAGGGGGGGTCAGTGTAATCAACTTACTCACCTTGCACGAAATTGCTGGCCTTGTGCCAAAATTTGAAGTCATTGTTGTTGTTGGCACTCCGTCGCTTACGATGTCGAGGGTTCCAGTTGATCAGATCAACGGAACAGCCTGCTCGTGAAATTAACGTGCAAGTGGCTGAGCACTCCACAGACATGTGTACCCTTAACGTAGTTCTCGGGGAAATTCAGTGTGACACAGTGTGACAAGGCTGACCCTTTGAATTACAGGCACAACAGAAACAGGAAGTAAGAGTGAGAGAAAGTTGTGGTGAAAGAGTACAGCAGGGTTCACCACCATCCACTGTTATTTCTTTTAAACTGGTAGTGTGTGAGGAGGGTGATTTGGCTGCTACATCTAGCAAAATCAGTTGTCTAACTATTGGACAACAAAATCAAACAAAAGATATATTGTATTTGATGGCAATATAACACACACACACACACACAAGCTGGTAGAATTGTTAGCATGTCAGGCAAAAATGCTTAGTGGCATTTCGTCTATCCTTACATTCTGAGTTCAAATTCTGCCGAGGTTGACTTTGCCTTTCATCCTTTCAGGGCCGATAAATTAAATACCAGTTGAGCATTAGTGGTGGATAAAATCAATTTACACAAAAATCTGAAACCAATATAAGAGACACACACACAACAAAAGCACCTGCCACCACCACAAAAAAAAAAAAAAAGCCCATTTTGGTGTCCTATATGTGAAGTCAGGCCTATATTATAAGCTTTAATACACTAAAAACTTTTTCCTTGAATATAAGCTGCTGAAATTGGAGTGTCATTGAATACAATACATTAAACAAAGAGGGTAGTGTTGTCTCATTGATGTTTCTGTATAAAATACCGCCTTTCATCACTCAATATCATTGTTGTTTCGAATGTCCACGTTTCTATGCTTGCATGGGTTGGCTGGAATTTTGTTGAGGCAAATTTGCTATGGCTGGATGCCCTTCATGTGTCCAAGTAAGATATTTTCCTCCATGGCCTGACATGTTTCAAAGAATATCGGAAACAAAGTGATGCTGACACACATCATGCAATGTCAAGGCAAGACTGCTATTTCTAGCAAGTCAGGCATCTCATCCTTGGGCAAAGACACTGAACGAGAGACATACCTTACTTCATGGTATATAAGATGCATCTTTTTGAATCTTATATGAAAAGTAAAAAAAAACATGGCTGTGTGGTAAAAAGTTTCCTTCTCAAATACATGGTCCAAAGTTCATCTGGGTTCAGACCTACTGTGTGGCATCTTGAACAAGCGTCTTCTACTATAGCCTTGTGGGTGGATTTTGTACATGGAAACTGAAAGAAGCCCATCATATATAAATACATATGTATGTATATACATACACACATATATGTATGTATACAAATGTGTGTGCGTGTGTAGTAAGAAGTTTGCTTCCCAACCACATGGTTCAGGGTTCAGTCCCACTGCATGGCACCTTAGGCATGTGTCTTCTACTATAGCCTTGGGCCGACCAAAACCTTTGCATAACTGAAGCTGTGTGAGTGGATTTGGTAGAAGGAAACTGAAAGAAACCCATCGTATATATATATATATATATATATATATATATATATATATATATATATATATAAAAATAAAAATATATATATGTATTTGTATGTCTGTTTGTCCTCCCCCCCACCATCACTTAACTGATGTTGGTGTGTTTATGTCCCCATAACTTAACGGTTTGGCAAAACAGACCAATAGAATAAGTACTGGGGTTGATTTGTTTGACTAAAGGTGGTACTCTAGCATGGCCGTAGTCAAATGACTGAAACAAATAAAAGAATATGTATGTATACAGATGTGTGTGTGTTTGTACCCCACCACTGCTTGACAACCAGTGCTGGTGTGTTTACATCCCTCAAAACGACAGAATTAGTACCACATTTAGAGAGAGAAAAAGTACCTATTGGGGTTGATTCATTTGACTAAAAATTCATCAAGATCATGCCCCAGCATGACCGCAGCCTTATGACTAAAGCAAGTAAAAGATATAAGATAATATATGCATCTCAGCTGGATTTCTTTCAGTTCCTATCTATCAAATTCACTCACAAGACTGGCCAGCAACTGGTGACTGAACCCACAAAAAAAAAAAAGCCACATGGTTGAAAAACAAAACTTCATTCTTCACCACACAGGCCCCATTTGCATTTCAACAATAAATAATAAATCACCGAACTTGTCAATACACATCATCACATAAGTTTTATGCGTGTTGTCCACCTTCTACCCCACACCCGACACTGCCAATACAAATCACGATTTCACCCTATCCAAGTGAAATGGATCTTGCACTTAAACTTTCTGTAAGCTTTACATCATTTCCATTACCTAATTCATTAACTGCTCTGCTGCAAATCATGGCCTCTGTCCAGTACAATTCTGCTGCACTTTGTAGCCTCTATTAAATATGCTGCTATATAATAAGACAGGCAGACTAAATGACCTCATAGTATTTACTTTCATCCATCCTTTTGTATGTGTGTGTGTGTGTGTGTGTGTGTGCATGTTGTGCATATTTTATTCTTTGACTAGTTTCAGCCATTTGACTGTGGCTATGCTGGAGCACCACCATAAAAGATTTTAGTCAAACAAATCTACTCCATGATTTACTCTTCGTAAGCCCAGTACTTATTTCATCGTACTCTTTTGGCAAACTGCTAAGTTATGGGGACATAAACACACCAACATCAGTTGTCAAACAATAGTGGGGGGAATGAACACAGACACACACACATTATATATATATATATATATATATGACAGGCTTCTTTCAGTTTTCGTCTACCAAATCCACTCACAAAGCTTTGGATGACCCGAGGCTATTGTAGAGGACACTTGCCCAAGTGGAGACTGCAGTGGGACTGAACCTGGAAGCATGTGGTTGCAAAGCAAGCTTTTTACCACACAGCCATGCCTGTACCTATATATGTTTAAACTTTTATCTTGTACTTGTTTCTGTCATTGGACTGACTGTAGCCAAGGCGGGGGCACTGCCCTGAAGTATTTAATCAAACGAATTAAAACCTGTGCAAATTTTTTAATGTCGGATACTTCTACTGCTAAGTTGCAGACATAAACATGCTGGGTTTCCAAACAAGTTTCTGCCTACCACATCTACTCACAATGGCATTGGTTGGCCCCAGGAGTTGTAGCAGTACTGCAGGTTCAGTCCTATTGTGCAGCATTCAAGGTGCAATAAGAATGAATTGGAAACCGCATAGTTGCAAAACTAGTTTCTTAACCACACAAACATGCCTGGTCAATTTTCCACAAAGACTGACTTTGCTCTCATTTTCTAGGGTTGTTTATCTTTTAGTGAAGGCATATGGCTCAGTGGTTAGAGCATCGGACTCACAATCATGAGGTAGTGAGTTCAATTCCTGGACCAGGTTGTTTGTTGTGTTCTTGAGCAAGGCACTTTATTTCATATTGCTTCAGTTCATTCTGCTGTAGAAATGAGTTGCAATGTCACTGGTGCCAAGTTGTATCAGCCTTTACTTTTGCCTTGGATAACAATCTTGTCCGAACTTGTGTCTTGGATGGAAATGTTCTAGGTGCAATCCCATGGTCACTCATGACCAGGGGGAGGGGGGTCTGTACCCTTTTATCCTTTAACCCATTAGCATTTAGACTGGCCATATCTGACCCAAATATTCTACGCTTATTGATCAAACAGATCTGGCCTCTTACACCAACTCTACAATATTATTCTTAAAATTAACAGTTCCCTCATTAAAATTGTGATGCTACAAGATAATGCATGATTGATTTAAACCAATGTGCATGAAAAAGCATTACTTTTGACAGAAGGGTTAAACACTAGGTAAGAAGGGCTATGGATGTGCAAGTTAATATGTTTACCCATAAACCAAGTGGTTTCAGGTTCAGTCTCTTGTGCAACACACCTGGCTAATGACATCTTTTAAATATTATGCCAAATGAATTCACAACCTATTTCAGGTACTTAATTTATTAAGAAGGAAGATGGGGATAAATAACAACATTCACCCTGACAGATTAAGATTCAGAATTAAAGATCAGAGCTTCACTATTCCCGACAAATCTACACATGCAGGCAACTAATCTCAATTATTTGTGAGGTGAAGAGTACAGTTAATCTTTGGCAAGATTTGAACCCAGAAGTTGAAGGGACGGGACTAAACAGCAGAAGGCATTTGCTCTTACACACTAACTTTTCTGATGCTCCCACCTATCCCACCTGCCACACTTTAAAAACATAAACTGTAACAATAACAAATGAATGTCAATAATGATGATCATAAAACAAACAAATCATCAAAAGCCATAATTATGATAATATATAATTAAACAAAAGAGGAGGGGAAGTGGTAATGAAATTATGAGATATTGGTGTGGGCAGTAATTACGAATGCTAAATAACTTCTAAACATTAACAAGACAGGAACAGACGCACACAAACACACATGCAAATCGACTCACCTACATACACACATGCACATACATACACACACACACAAACCTGCACGCACAATCAAAAATATTCTTGCATTATTTATCCGTTCTCATTGTGTACAGCCTTTGTTCTTGTCCAACAGTGTACAAACCAACAAGTTTGGGAATGAATAAATAAAGAGAATTTTAGATGAACTGTAAACGAGGAAGCTGTCCGTCCCCATCCCACCACCACCACCACCACCTCCCTGCACTTCTACTGGTCTGCAACAACAACCAGAGTCTATCTATGTGTGGTAGAATGGTTGGTGAAGGAAGAGGAAATTTATCTAATCAAAAATTCCCTTTGAAGGTTTTAAACAATAAAACAAGTGGAGGAATGA
>NC_068982.1:71594079-71597717 GCF_001194135.2 Octopus bimaculoides | reverse complement strand
AATGTGCCTTGCAGTATTTAGCTGCAACCCTTACACTGTGGTTCAAATCCACTTGAGGGGGCTGAAATCAAACTCTCTAGGCTCAACCTAGAGTCGATTTAACTGAACAGTGATCTTATATCAAAAAATTAGAAATTATTACTGTTATCATGTATAATCTACCCCCTCTGTTCCTATTAATCTGACACTATTCCTTTACCCTTTCTATTATTCCCTCCCCTAAACACTCTGATGGTCTTTCCCTTAACACTTTTCACAACAATAAACCTGTTCCTCTCACCATACTTCAACCTTGCGTAAAAATCATCAATAGCTCTTAATTTTCCCCTCTTCATTGTGAGGTCTCTTTCTTTAGTCTTGTGAATTACAAAGTGGCCTCTGTGCTGGGGCCACACACACACAAAAAAAGGGCATTAAGAAGGGCACTGAACCATAGAAACTCTACCAAAACTGAGACATTGAAGCAAGATGTAGTCCTTGCACCCACTGGATCCTATCAGACCAATCAACCCAAACACCCACCCACCCATGCCAGCAGGAAAAGCAGACGTAAAAATGAAGATGATGATGATGATTAAGGAAGATGAGAGGTACAAGCAATAAAACAGATTTAATGCTTTGTAACTTTTTAGTTTCATCCCGCAAGAGACAAAACATTTTTTTCTGATACTTTAACCATTTTGATAATCCACTGTCCTGATCTATTTATAGGCACAAGGTCTGAAATTTTGGGGTAGGGGGACAGATGATTACTTATTTTATCAACCTTGAAAGGATGAAAGGTAAAGTTGACTTCGGCAGAATTTGAACTCAGAAATTAAAAGTGGATGAAATGCCGCTAAGCATTTTGCCTGGCATGGTACGATTCTGCCAGCTTGCCACCTTTCAATAATAATAATAATAATAATTAATTCTTTTATTGGCCACAAGGACTCACATACAGAACATTAAAAGACATGCAACAACGTAAAAGACAAAAACAGGACGATACAATGGGTTTTCGCGCATATACAATGTAATAACAAAAATGTGGAACGAATTAAACTCCCAATAGGGGAGGCACTTTAAGGTTCTCGTGGAAAAACCCACAAAAGCCACGGGTATCTAAACAACAGGGCAAGAGCCCTTCTCCTTTGATTCCCTTTTTACAGGTGCACTCTCAGAATTGATCTTTCTACACTAGCCATTCTTCCAACATTCACCCACCTTTCAACAAATTTGCCACGAGACAACACTTCCCTCTCCATCCTCAACTTCCTTTTCAAGTGAAACTTGTAAAAGTTGATGAGGGGTTTGGCCAAAGAGAAAAGTGTCTGTCTTTAGCCCTTTCAAACGGGTCCACCATACTACCTCTTTTGCTATAGCCACTAGACAAATAAAAATTGCCTACCCCTCCCTGCCAAAGGAGAGCGGCAGGGCAATCAATAATAATCCTTTCTGCTATAGGCACAAAGCCTGAAATTTGTGGGAAGGAGGATTGTTGATTACATCAACCCCAGTGCATAACTGGTACTTATTTAATTGACCCTGAAAGGATGAAAGGCAAAGTTGATCTTGGTGGAATTTGAACTCAGAATGTAGCCAATGGATGAAATACTGTTAAGCATTTTGCCAGCTCACTGCCTTTTAATAATAATAATAATCCTTTCTACTATAAGCACAAGGCCTGAAATCTGAGGGAAGGAGGATAATCGATTACATCAATCCCCAGTGCGTAACTGGTACCTATTTAATTGACCCCGAAAGGATGAAAGGCAAAGTTGATCTTGGTGGAATTTGAACTCAGAATGTAGCAATGGATGAAATGCCGCTAAGCATTTTGCCCAGCATGCTAACAGTTCTGCTAGCTTACTACAATTGGCACAATGCCTGAAATTTTGTGAGGGGAGGGTAAATTTCAACAATGCCAGTGTTTGACTGGTCCCAAAAAGATGAAAGGCAAAGTTGATGTTGACTCACAACATAAAGATGGGGTAAAAAAAAATAAATAAAAAAAAAAGCTAAGCATTTCGTCCGATGTGTTAACAATTCTGCCAGTTCATAGTGTTTATCATAATAACAATAATGGTTTCTAATTTTGGCACAAGGCCAGCAATTGTAGAGTAAGCGGGGTAAGTTGATGTCATTGAACCCAGTGGTACTTATTTTATCAACCTTGAAAGGATGAAAGGCAAAGTCAACCTTGACGGCATTTGCACCCAGAACATAAAGTTAGAAGAAATATCCTTAAGCATTTTGTCCGGTACTGTAAAAATCCTGCCAGTTTGTGACCTTAATAATAATAACAGTTGTTTCAAATTTTGGCACAAGGTCAGTGATTTTAATGGAAGGGAGTCATATTGATTGCATTGACTCCAGTGCTCGACTACTTTACTTTACCAACTTCAAAAGGATGAAAGGCAAAGTTGACCTTGGCGGGATTTGAACGCATAAAGAATCAAAAGAAATGTCGCTAAGCATTTTGCCCGACATGCTAACGATTCTGCCAGCTCACTGCTTTCCGAATAAATAATAACAATAAAAAGTAACAATGTTTTTTTTCTTTTAAATGAAATGCAGGAATACAACTGGATAGAAAGTGTTTAAAGAAATCAGCGGGCGCTGCCGATGAGAGGTATGTTACTTGCAAAGCAAAGAAGGTATTGGAGCATGTAAAATAGTGCAGTGAAATAATTTGAACCTATACAGCATACAGAAGGTTTCCGCATGGACTTGCACACATTCATTCAAATAAACAACACTTCATTCACTTGCACATTACTACACAGAACAACTGCTGAAAAGTAGTAATAGCTGCATGTTGCCACTGCAACATGCAGCAGCTGACATAGAGCATTAGTGGGCGGGACAGGAGGGTACAGATGGCCGATATGCTAATTACAGACTAATTTAAGACATGATAATGATACAAAAATGGCCGATGTAATGGGATAATAATTATTATAAACATGCGTGTATTGCTGTTACACAGATTCAAATAAAAACAAACATGTGTAACTGGGATTGCAGACAAACTGTCAGGCTGAAAGAACAAAGGAAGCAGGTATCATCTCAGAAGAACCGTTCTTGTGAGTTAGATTATCCAGAAACAACCCAGTTCAGAGGGCACACCCCAACATCTTATCACAATATTTCAACAGTTGCACATTTTGATTTTCTTATAATAGAACAACCATGTGCATGTAGAGCCATAGCACAAGACTTTTAGTAAACAAAATGACACTTTACCCACTCAGTTACTGCATATTCTAATTAGATTAACTTAGTAATCATAGCAAAGCAAACTTGTCTGATATCAGTGGAATATACTAGTGCAAAAGTTTGATTTTTTAAATTATTTTCTATTGTCTAGTACAAGCAGAGTGGAGGCGCAATGGCCCAGTGGTTAGGGCAGCGGACTCGCGGTCATAAGATCACGGTTTCGATTCCCAGACCGGGTGTTGAATGTTTAGTGAGCGAAAACACCTAAAGCTCCACGAGGCTCCGGCAGGGGATGGTGGCGAACGCTGCTGTACTCTTTCACCACAACTTTCTCTCGCTCTTACTTCCTGTTTCTGTTGTGCCTGTAATTCAAAGGGTCAGCCTTGTCACACTGTGTCAGGCTGAATATCCCCGAGAACTACGTTAAGGGTACACGT
>NC_068982.1:71593310-71594069 GCF_001194135.2 Octopus bimaculoides | reverse complement strand
TTCCTGTTTCTGTTGTGCCTGTAATTCAAAGGGTCAGCCTTGTCACACTGTGTCAGGCTGAATATCCCCGAGAACTACGTTAAGGGTACACGTGTCTGTGGAGTGCTCAGCCACTTGCACGTTAATTTCACGAGCAGGCTGTTCCATTGATCGGATCAACTGGAACCCTCAACATCGTAAGCGACGGAGTGCCAACTACAACAGTACAAGCAGACTAATTTTATATGTCATTCATCATCATTATTATTATCATTTTATGTCAGTCTTCCATGCTGGCATCAGTTGGGTGGTTTGAAAGGATCTGAAAATTCAGAGGACTGTGTTGAGCTCCAATGTCTGCTAACATAATTGCATAACATAATGGCCTTCCTAATGCCAGCCTCTTTACAGAGAGCAGTTGGGTGCTTTTTCCGTGGCACTGGTATTAGTGAAGTCACCAAGTAACTCACAAGACAAAAAAAAAAAAAAGACTCTTGACTGAGTGGGTCATAATAGAGAGGGAGGTGGCCTTATGCCAGATGATGAGAGGCTAAAGTATGATAGGAAAAGAACGGGTGTCTTCCTGCATTACATAAGGGTTGATGGGAATAGCTGGAGAGATAAAGATGATGGTGACAAAGGGTCAGGGCTTACTCACAAGGTACACGAAAATGAATCTCACAGAGAATAGAGACAGAAATCTGGATAGGGTAGGTAGGTAAGATTATTTTAAAAGGTTTTTCATGAACTATTTCATACAATGAAGTTACAAGATGTTTC
>NC_068982.1:71586279-71593104 GCF_001194135.2 Octopus bimaculoides | reverse complement strand
TTAACTTCAGAGAGTCCAGCACTATTTCACATTTAAGAATAATAAATTAGGAATATTTAACTAACAAATGTAACAGCTCTGGTCCTGAATGACCGTATTTTAACATGGATAAGGAACCCCTTAATTTTGGGGGCTTAAAATTTGGAAAAAAGATGTAAAGGATTATAACATTATCCATGTTTAAGAGAGTCCCATATTTTTTAAACCTAATTTTTGACAAAAAAGTGTTCCTTATACACATTAAAATGATAGATCTTACACAGAACTTTGGAGTGAGTCTTTATTCTTTCAGTTTTAGCCAATGCCCCCCCACCCCATCCTCAAGTAAGGAACCTGTAATGAATTATCCCTTATTCCACTTTCCTTCCAAAAACTGTTCAAGGAGTTCAGCAAAGTTGAATGTTGGAATAAATCATATTAGAAAACAAGTCAAAACTAGATTATATCTGGTATGTGCTTTTATTTGTTATATCCAACTACTCTTTCAGTTATTTCTACCTGCTTAAAAACCAAACCAGATGAAACTGGTCTACATCCTAAACTTATAGAACTGACATTACCTTGGATAATTCCATGTTATTCTCCAAAATGTTTTTTTTTTTTTTAATCAAATGATCTAACTCTTAAATTATGAATAAAAGTGATGAAACTTCAGCTATCTGTCAGTGTTACTGACTGCTAGTCATTCCAAGTCCTGCATAGAGAGCCAAAGGTAACAACAAATAGAGTGTAGGTGATGAGAAGAGAAGAGGCAAGTCAGGTAGGCTAGGTGAAGGCGGCACATGACCAGCCAGCTTCAAGGAACAAAAAAGTCACAATAATGGTGGTGATGGCAGTTGTAGCTGCAGCAGCAACAGAAGTGAAAAAAGAGCCTAAACAAGGAGATGGCACAAGGTGTTACTTCCTAACCATGTGATCTTGGGTTCAATCACACTGTGTGGCATCCAGGGTAACTAAAGCTTTGTAAACAAATTTTGTAAATAGCAACTGCAAGTCCATCGTGTATATATATATATATATATATATATATATATATATATATATATCATCATCATCATCATCATCGTCGTTTAACGTCCGCTTTCCATGCTAGCATGGAAGTTTCATCACTTTTATTCATAATTTAAGAGTTAGATCATTTGATTAAAATATATATATATATATATATAATTTGTTATGTTCAGTTATAATAAAAATAATTTTACATTAATCTGATGGGTTAATCTATACTTTTGTAGAGTACAATTTTATTATTTTTATACAAGAATATTTTTAACAGGGTCTTTGAAATTTTGGCCAGCTAAGTCATCATCAGACTATATATAAGAATGTGTGTGTGTGTGTGTGTGTGTGTGTGTGTGTGCAAATGAGTACCACTGTCATACAAGCAATGTTGTTTGTTCTTGGTCTGACCCATGCAAGCATGGAAAAGTGAATGTTAAATAATGATGGCAGTGATGATGACTTCTGTTGTTGAAGACGACAACACTGATAGATTTTTCAAAGTCTCTGTTTATGTGGATAACAAAAGGTTTGTTGTGAGGTGTCTAGGCTGCATGCAAGCAATGATCAGGTGCAGAAAGTTAAGAGCAAATGATGATCTCATCAGAGTAGGAGGTGGCATTGTTGAAGATAATGGCAAATAGGTTGCTGATGTACAGAAGGAATGCGATGGAGGGCCATAATCAAACCTTGGGGCACACCAGAGCTATTTGAGTTCTGTTTGTACTTTTCGTCGCCTTCCTGGCACTTGTACCAGTGGCATGTGAAGAGACATTCGAGCGAGTTCGTTGCCAGTACTGGACTGGCCCCTGTGCAGGTGGCACTTAAAATACACCATTTCGAACGTGGCCGTTGCCAGTACCTCCTGACTGGCCTTCGTGCCGGTGGCACGTAAAAGCACCCACTACACTCTAAGAGTGGTTGGTGTTAGGAAGGGCATCCAGCTGTAGAAACTCTGCCAAATCAGATTGGAGCCTGGTGTAGCCATCTGGTTTCACCAGTCCTCAGTCAAATCGTTCAACCCATGCTAGCATGGAAAGTGGATGTTAAACGACGATGATAATAATGATGTTACATACTCCCACAAAAGGAATGCACCAGACACCTATATTTAAAAATTCATTGTGTGTGTGTGTGTGTGAGGGGTAGTAGTGGTTTGTGGTATACATAATATATACAGTTTCTGTTTGCACACTAAGGTCACTGGATATGTACAAATAACAAATTAAGAACTGTCAAGTGAAACAAAATTGATGCAAGTTTGTAACAACATATTTTGTCAGTTCTAAGCTGCCAATTCCAAGTTATCTTCATAGATTTTATAGCAACTTGACTGGATATTATATAGAGCTAAGCACTCAAAAAGGAGCAGGTGGGGAAGGGCTGTATGATAAGAAGTTTGGCTTCCCAACCACATGGTTTCAAGTTCAGTCCCATTGCATGGAACCTTGGGCAAGTGTCTTCTGTAACCCTAGGACAACTGAAGCCTTGTGAATGGATTTGGTAGACAGAAACTAAAAGACGCTTATTATATGTGTGTGTGTGTGTGTGTGTGGCCTTACATGCTAGTAGTAAATGAGCATCACCATCGTGCAAGTAGTGTCCTTTGTTGCCTATCCCCCAAGGCATGCATGACTGGTCATGGGGCAATATTACCTTGCTTGGAAACATGTGAGGGTTGGTGACAGGAAGGCATCCTGGCCAAAAGAAAAATCTGCCTCAACAAACCTCATCCAACCCATGCAAGTGTGGAAAAGTGGGTGTTAAAAATGATGAAAGGACTCAGCACAGAGAAACCACAAAAGATAGTGAGAGAAGTCAAAGCAATACTTACAGACTGCTATCGGTCATTGATACGGTATCATCATTAGTTGCTTCACTGGATAGACTGTGCAGCTCACTGTCCTGGGCAGACACAGGAGCATAGGAAATATGCTGTGGGTAATTGGTTGATTGGTTCCTATCAACATAATTGCCATAGCTAAAAACAAAACAAAACAAAAATATTAATAATAATGATGATGATTTCAAATTTAGGCACAAGGCCAGCAATTTTACAGGGAGTGGGTATGTTGATTACATTGACCCCAATGCTCAACTGGTACTTATTTTATCAACCATGAAAGAGTAGAGGGGCAAAGTTGACCTCGACGGAATTTGAATTTAGAGCATGAAAACAGATGTTGCAAAAATATGAAAGTACTGTATTTTAACATGTATAAGGAACCCCCTAATTTTGGGGGTTTAAAATTTGGAAAAAAGGTTTTGTAAGGGATTATAATACTATCCATATATAAGAAACTCCTATATTTTTTTTAACCTAATTTTTGACAAAGAAGGGTTCCTTATACATGTTAAGATACGGTAATCCTTTGGCATACATAACTACTGTCAAATATAATGCTTATTTATTCACATTGTTTTGAATTAATCATGCATTACCTCTCATTTCTACCATCATACTCTACTTACAAGGGGGTACTGAAAAGTTCCTGGCTTTGGGTAAAAGGAAATATAGAGGGATCAGTTAATTATGATTTTATTGAACATATTCTCCTCCCAGATTCATACACTTATTGTAGTTCAGTTTTTCTATGCCCTGTAAAAGAACTCGGAAGGTTGGGTCTCCAAGCAGGACTTTCCTGATACCCTTAAAGCCAGGAAATTTTCAGTACCCCCTAATGTACTTCAATATCTCCCATTCCATAGTTCCAGCACCTTGCACATCATTCTGCTACTTTCTCGTATATTCTCTTCCCAGAACTACTCCTATATCTCTCATCTTACACCTCTACATACTAGCATTTCCCTCTACTGTATCTCCACCCCCATCTTTCACTACCTGCAATCCCCCCCTCACACCATGAAAGCACCTAATTCTTCCCACCCTTCTCATAACCCACTGTCTGTATCCTCTCTTATGCTCACTTTCTTGCACCTCCAGAGTTTGACCTGGCAGTCCATCACTGCTTTCCTTTATCTCCTCAATTACTCCCACCTACCTCTTCATATACTCATGGAGTGGCTAAGTATCTCCTTTACAGCAAGACATCTGTGCTTATCCCTCTATCTTACTTTAGCTTTTCAACATTAACCATAAAGCCACCTTCCCCTCTGACATACTCCTAAGTTAGTAGTGAGAGCTTTTTTCCTTTTCGTCTCCCTGGCAACCTCACCAGTGTTGTTGGAATGAGAAAAGAAAAAAAAAAAAAGACAGTACACTCTGTAAAGTGGTTGGTGTTAAGAAGGGCATCCAACCATAGGAACCCTGCCAAAGCTGACATTGGAGCTCAACACAGCCTCATGGCTAGCCAGATCCTGTCAAACTGTCCAACTCATGTCAGTATGGAAAGTGGATGCGAGATGATGATGATGATGATGATGATGATGAAAATGACTATATTGAAAATATTCTAGTTTTACTTTTGCCTCAATCACTGTTGTATTTCATATAATTTCTGTAGTTATTTGATCCTTTTTAACTATGTCCACTTAAAACCCACTTATCCCTAATGACTATAGCCTTTAAATAACCCACTTCTAATAACCTGCTGTCACCTAAGTCAGCTTAGTATGAGGGAAAGAGGGAGAGTCTGACACAAACGGACGTGCACTATCTTGTAGTTTACGAAGTACAAACAATGATGTAGAAGGCGGTGCTCCAGCATGGCCAGTCAAATGACTGAAACAAGTAAAAGAGTAAAAGAGTAGAATTTCAATCTAACTATCATAGATGTAGAAATATTGTATTTATTCGTAAGCTGCACTATTTAATATTTGACTTTAACTGAAAAAAACTTATAGACAGGGCAAAGTTGATATCAAGTTTGACTATGAAAGGGGGAAAAATTTTGTGTCAAGATTTAACACTCAATTAGAGATGAAGCATACAGCACTTGCATGCATTTGCTGTTATTTTCACAGACCCCCCCCCCTTCCCATCCCCCAAATCCCAAAATATTTGGAGAGAAAAAGGTAGGTATAAAATATAAATTGGAGAATATATGTTTCGCCTTTAAAACAGATACAAGAAGACATTTTAAAGATGGCAGCTTTTATCAATTTCCTTTTCAGAAGCAACAACAACAAAGATGACTGGCAATAATAAGAGCTGTTTATTGATTATTACACAGTGAAATATTAGTACAAATTAGATCAAAGACTTGACAGACTGAAGAGAAAAAAGAATAAAGCTTTAGTATTTCAAAAGAATGGCCAACACTTTTATTAAATGGATAAAATCGTTCAACAACCTTTTAAGTTATCTTAAAAAAAAAAAAGAGAAAGAAATGTAACAGATGTGATTTGAAAGCCTGATCCAAGGTTTATCATATATTATATTTTTATTGTAATGGTATAAAGACTGAAAAGAAAAAAGAAAAAAAAGCAACAATGATTTCCTGCAATGGATTGATTTTAACGATATTGTTTGGTATTTATCAAATCAATCTGGCTTGATCTGAGTCTGAAACAGATGGACAGACTTTAAAAAACCAGCAGGACATCAAGTCCAATGTTCTGCTTCTGCTGTAAAGTCAAACATTTCAGTGTACAGAGTCAATCAATAGCGTTGACACCCCAGCCTCCAGTAGTTGACAGGTATGTTATTTTATTGACCATGAAAAGATGAAAGGCAAAGTTGACTTCATCAGAATTTTAACTTAAGGGTATGTTAGATTGATGAAATACCGCTGAGCATTTTTGCCTGGCGTGCTAACACTTCTGCCAGAGAACCTTAATAATAATAATAATAATCCTTTCTACTAGACATGAAATTTGGAAGGAGGGGACTAGTTGATTATATCGACCCAGTATGCAACTGGTATTTATATCATTGACCCCACCCAAAAGGATGAAAGGCAAAGTCAACTGAGGCGGAATTTGAACTCAAGAACTTAAGGATGGACGAAATGTTACAAAGCAAGCTCACCTTAATAATAATAATAATGGCTTCAAATTTTGGCACAAGGGCAGCAAATTTGAGAGAGGAGGTAGGTTGATTACATTGACCCAGTATTAAACTGGTACTTATTTTATTGACCCCCAAAATGAGGACGTGCAAAGTTGACCTCGGCAGAATTTGAACTTATAACAAAGAAAGATGAAATGCCACTAAGCATTTTGCCCAGCATGCTAATGATTCTGCTAGCTCACTTTAATAAGAATAGTAATAATTATTATTTCTTATTTAAGCACAAGGTCAACAATTTTAATGGGAGTGAGTAGTTGGTCAGTTGAGTGGTAAATTACTCTTTTGATCCACAAAGGATGAAAGGCAGTGTTGACTTCATGGTATTTGAACTTGGGAAATGAAGATGCAGAAGAAATGCTGCTAAGCAGTTATCCAATGTGCTGATGATTCTGTCAGTTCACTACTACAAATAATAATTAATGGCTTGTAATGTAGGTATAGCGGAGGCACATGGCCTAGTGGTTAGAGCAGCAGACTCGTGGTTGAGGGATCGCAGGTTCGAATCTTAAGACCAGGCAATGTGTGTGTTTATGAGCAAAACACCTAAGCTCCATGTGGCTCCAGCAGAAGGTAATGGCGAACTTCTGCTGACTCTTTCGCCACAACTTTCTCTCACTCTTTCCGCCTGCATCTAGCAGCTCACCTGCAACGACGTCCCGTCCAGGTGGAGAACCTATACACCAATGAAACCGGCCCTTATGAGCCAGGCATGGCTCAAGAAGGAATAAACAAACAAATGTAGGTACAAGGCTATCAATTCAGGTGAAGAGAGGTGGGGCCTTGTCAATTACATCTAGTAGTTAACTGATACGTTATTTTATTGATGCTGAAAAGATGAAAGGTAATGAGGA
>NC_068982.1:71580374-71585937 GCF_001194135.2 Octopus bimaculoides | reverse complement strand
ATCATCATCAACATTTTGGTTCACATCCATATCTGCATAAAATGGTTGGATCAACATCCCTTTAAGTTAAATTTAACGCTAAAAGTGAGCTGACCATCTTAGAAGCTCTACACAGAAAGCTTAATTTTACAGTGGAAAACTAAAATATTCAAATTTTCCAAAGTACCAGAGTTATAATTCATTAATAGAAGGAGTAAAAAAAATGATATCCATCTATAAGTATGTTTAAGCACCCTCTTGTACAACTGAATTAGATACCATGTTTTCATCATCATCACCATTGTCCTCCTCATCATTATTAAACGTCCAGGTTTTATGCTGGTATGGGTTGCAGAGTTTGACAGGATCAAATAGGTCCAACAACTGCATCATACTTTAGGGTCTGCTTCCCTCCGTAACACCAACCACATTACAATGTGTACTGGGTGCATTTTTTTTTTTATTCCACTGGTACTAGAGAGGTCGCCATGCAGCTTGCAAGACTACGAAGCGGGAGGGAAGGGTTGGTTTTATGATAGGGGATGATGGATTAAAAGTATGAAACAGTGGAGGAGACGAAGCAGCTTCTAATTGAGGAGCTAGGTGGCTACTCATATTTACTAAAAGAGGGAGAGAATGAATCATTAGGAGCTGCAAAGAGGTACATAGTAGAGATGAGATTTTCAGGTGGCCCCCTCAAGGTTTGAGGTTAAAAGAAGTGGATGGATGGGTGGTTAGATTTTGCAATAAAAATAACACTATAATGAATTTATAGAATTTTTTAAAAAATCCTCTTTTCAAAAGGGTTAGCAAATTCTTTGATTTTCAGGAACAGATAATATACACACTATTCTTTTGCTCTTTTACTTGTTTCAGTAATTGAACTGCGGCCATGCTGGAGCACTGCCTTAAAGGGTGCTTTAGTCAAAGAAATTGACCCCAGGACTTATTCTTTGTAAGCAAGCCTAGTACTTATTCTATGGGTCTCTTTTGCCGAACCACTATGTTACAGGGGTGCAAACACACTAACAATGGTTGTCAAGTAATGGTGGTGGTGGTGGGGGAAACAAATACAAAGACACACACACATATATATACATACATGACAGGCATCTTTCAGTTTCCTATTTCTAAATCCACTCATAAGGCTTTGGTGCCTGCTGTGTTTTAAAACCATGTGACTGGGGAGCAAACTTCTCAATCACATAGCCACACCAGTGTCTGTTGAAAACGAACCAAAACACCAACTTTAAAGACAAAACAAACTTGTTAAAGCCGTTTTAAAATCTCCTTTACATTTTCTTTTCCATACCTTCGTACATTGGGCCTCACCGAGGCGATGACTACTGACTGAGACCTTTGGAAATGTGCTGTGCGTGAGAAGACCCGGCAAGCCAAGTAAGATCGTTGCCAGTGCCCCTGGACTGGCTCTTGTGCGGGTGGCACATGAGATGCACCATTTTGAGCGTGGCCGTTGCCAGTACCGCCTGACTGGCTCCCGTAGGATTTTCGAGTGAGATCATTGCCAGTGCCCCTGGACTGGCTTGTGCGGGTGGCACATAAAAGACACCATTTCGAGCGTGGCCGTTTTCGTGCGGGTGACACGTAAAAGCACCCACCACACTCTCTGAGTGGTTGGCGTTAGGAAGGGCATCCATCTGTAGAAACTCTGCCAAATTAGATTGGAGCCTGGTGTTGCCATCCGGTTTCACCAGTCCTCAGTCAAATCGTCCAACCCATGCTAGCATGGAAATCGGACGTTAAACGACGATGATGATACAAGTGAAGGCATGGCTGTGTGGTAAGAAGCTTGCTTCCAGGTTGTCCTACAGCATGGCAATTTGAGTGAACCACATGGTTCTGGGTTCAGTCCCTTGGGCTAGTGTCTTCTACTATAGCCTCGTGCTGACCAAAGCCTTGTGAGTGGATTTGGTAGACAGAAACTGAAAGAAGCCAGTCATATATGTGTATATATATATATATATATATATATATATATATGTGTGTGTGTGTGTGTGTATGTGTGTGTGTGTATGTGTGTGTATATGTTTGTCCCCCCAACATCGCTTGACAACCGATGCTGGTGTGTTTACGTTTCCGTAACTTAGCGGTTCGGCAAAAGAGACCGATAGAATAAGTACTAGGCTTCCAAAGAATAAGTCCTGGGGTCGATTTGCTAGACTAAAGGCGGTGCTCCAGCATGGCCACAGTCAAATGACTGAAACAAGTGAAAGAGTAAGAGAAAGAGAGTATAGCAGCGGGCTGATCAAAGCCTTCTGTAGATTTGGTAGGCAGAAACTGAGACAAGCCTGTCATATAAATCTATATGTATATATCTGTGTGCGTGTGTGCGTCTTTGTTGCGTTTATGTCTCCATAACTTAATAGTTTGGCTAAAGAAATAAGTCCTAGGATTGATTCGTTCAACTAAAACAATACAAAAGAAAATAGACTGGTTTTTTCCAAAAAAAAACTGGAAAATTTTCACAAGAATTATTGGAGCATGGTTTTCTTTTTTCTCTTTTATATACGAATGCTCTTTCTAATACCAACCACTCACCTGTGAAATGGGAGTGGTACCTGCATTCAACTAGATAGACAGACAAAATAAATGCAACAAATCTTGTTTCAGAGGACATGGCATCATGATCATGACCTTTTGAGTGTATAGCTCTTTAGAATGTTTTTTTTTTTTATGACACACTCAGGCAAAAAGGTAATGCAACAGCACCACCTCCACAGTCATCATTAGCATTTTCAGGAGAAAGTTAAATGACCATGGGATTGCACCTAGAAAGTTGTTATGCAGTCACCCATGCATATCAGCCTGCCCTCTCCACACAACCGATTGTTGTCTACAGAAAAGGTAAAGGCCGATACAGCTTGGCACCAGTCATTTCTATACCTGAGTGAACTGGGGCAATGTGAAATAAAGTAACTTGCTCAAGAACACAACACACCTGACCCTAACCCTAACTCACTATCTCATGATTGTAAGCCTGACGCTCTAACCACTGAGCCATGTGCCTTCAGACTAGGTACGTGGCTAAAATTCTCAGTTTCCACACAGTAAAAGTTAACCACAAGGAAATATAGATAATTTCAGTTGTGAGTGCAGCCATGCTGGGACACACCCAGAAGAAATTTTAATTGAATGAATTGGCCCCAATATTTTTTTTGTTTTTAAGCCTGGTACTTATTCTATCAGTCTTTTTTGCTGAACCACTAGTTTACAGGAACATAAAACTTTCCAGCTACATGATTCTGGGTTCAGTCCTACCGCATGGCACCTTGGACAAGTGTCTTCTACTCGCCTTGGGCTGACCAAAGCCTTGTGAATGTACTTGGACAGAAACAGAAAGAAGCCTGTTGTGTGTGTATGTGTGCACACATGTGTGTTTATGTCTGTTTGTCCCCACTCCACTGCTTGACAACTACTGTTGGTGCGTTTACGTCCCTGTAACCTAATGGTTCAGCAAAAGAGACTGATTGAATAAGTACTAAGCTTAAAAACAAAAAAAATATTGGGGCCAATTCACTCAACTGAAAGTTCTTCAGGGTGGTATCCCAGCATGCCTACCGTCTCATGACTGAAACAAGTAAAAGACAAAAAGATACATTTCTGCAACTGAAATTATCCATTTCCTTATGGTGAACTAACTGTGTGGAAACCAAGAATACTCAGTTCTGAGCATTTGAGATACAGGAACCAAGTTAATTCATTTTTCATACTGGGTTTCTTTCCAGAAAAACTTGTCACATTTCATATGATGTAGGAGGACACATTTTATTTGACTGACCAATAAAAAGAGGTTGTGAAAACTGATTTGCATATGATCGACACGTTACATCTCCAGTGCAGAGAGAGTTAACATCTTTTAGCGGTAGCTGTACCAACCCTTTGTCAAATGAATTCTTTAACCCTTTAGTATTCATATTACTCTGTCAAATAAAATGCTAATTTATACACATGCATTATCTTGTAGCTTTGAGAGGCCAGAACCTGGCGATTTTGAACATAAAACAGGTAGAATATTTGGGCTGGATATGGCCAGTTTAAATGCTGAAAGGTTAAACCAGCCATATTTGACCCAAATATTCTTGTTTTATGTTCAAAGTGGCCATATCAGGCTTCTCACACCTACCCAACAATGCCTTTCTAAACAGTCATGTCATTGAAATCTGACTACTACAAGGTAATACATGAGTAATTCAAAATAATGTGAATAAATAAGCATTACATTTGACAGAGTAATCTGAATGCTAAAGGGATAAGGACTGGGCATGATGGTTGGTGGGGTGGGAGAGACATTATGGGTGAGGAGGAGTTGAGGGGGAGTAGGGGGTTCTTGAGTAGCGGTGAGAGAAGACCAAACAGAAGCAGCTGTAGTAGCAGTAAAATAGTAATGGAAAAAAGGCAAGGAGGGGAGATAACATGTCTTCGGAGCAGAAATGCAAAGTGTGACTGCTGATCAATTCAACATCTTACTATTTAAAGAATGCCATTATCAGCATATTCTTAAGAAAAGCAATAAATAAATATATAAATACACACACACACACACACACACATATATATATATATAAACAGTATTCAGATCACCAAAATGGAATTTATATTAAAGAAGAAAAAGAAAAAATTACAGTTCTCTGAGAGCAGATATATTTCAAAATATCCATGAAACTCCTTCAGTATTTTTGTTCTTTAAATAAAAATTCTTTCGCTTCACCTTCCCTGTGCCCTACTACATGTGGTGTGAGTGTGCACATGTGCGTGTGTGTAGCCATGGCTGCGCGGTAAGAAGCTTGCTTCCCAACCACATGGTTCTGGGTTTAGTCTCGCTGCATGGCACCTTGGGCGAGTGTCTTCAAATATAGCCTTGGCCAACCAGAGACTTGCTGGTGGATTTGGCAGACAGAAACTGAAAGAAACCCATCACCTAACTGGCACATAAAAAGCACCTTTTGAGGGCCTTATGTAGGCAAGGTGGCTGATGCCGGTGGCACGTAAAAAACACCTTTTGAGTGTTGGGCCTCACAGAGGCAATAATGAATGACCGAGACCTTTGACATTATGCAGAACTTGAGAAGACCAGTCAAGCCAAGTAAAATTGCAGCTGTGGCAGATACTGGTGTCATGCAAATGGCACCCATGTCAGTGGCACGTAAAAGAACCCATTACACTCAGAGTGGTTGGTGTTGGGAAAGGCATCCAGCCGTAAAAACCGTGCCCAATCAGATTGGAGTCTGGTGCAACCTTCCGGCTTGCCAGCCCTGATCAAACTGAAACCCATGCCAGCATGGACAACAGACGTTAAATGATAATGATGATGGTGATTGTGTGTGTGTGTGTGTGTGTGTGTGTGTGTGTGTGTGTGTATCTGTGTTTGTCCACCTTCCGCCACTTGACAATGGTGTTGGCATGCTTACATACCTGTAACTTAGCAGTTTGGCAAAAGACATCAATAGAATAAGTACCAGGCTAAAAAAAAAGTACTGGGGTCGATTCATTTGACTAAAAATTCAAGGCGGTGCCCTAGCATGGCCACAGTCTAATGACTGAAACAAGATATTATATGTAAATC
>NC_068982.1:71574359-71579949 GCF_001194135.2 Octopus bimaculoides | reverse complement strand
TCAAAGCATTCACTTCAGATCACATACAGAGAGAGAGAGAGAGAGGGAGGGAGGGAGGGAGCCAGCAGACAGAAAGAGAATGTGAAGGAAGCACAACAGACAGGGAGTAGTAGTTTAGTAGTAACTGGAAAGAAGGCAAGAACACAAACAACTAAATTTCTTCATACTTCACCCACCCCCATTGGTACTCTCTGCACACACTACCTTAGTCACTTCAATAAACATTCACCAAACTACAAGTGGCGCCAATGAAATGCTTGGCTGGCATTAAGCCAATTCTGAGGGCATCAGAAGCCTCTGCTATCTTTTAATCTCTTGAATGGCTTACTGGACTAATAGCTCTAAGCAGTGGTGTATTCGCAAAACAACAAATAAGTTCTGAGCAATGGTGCATGGCAAAAGACAAATGTAGAAGATGGTTAGCATACCATTCAACAAGATAAGAGAGCAGCACTGTGGAGGAGGAGGAAGTGAGGAGGGGAAGAAACCAGAGGCAGCTAAACAATATTAACTGAATACAACCCCAAATAACTAAAGTGTTACAGTTATAGTCACAGACGCAAGCTATTTTGTCACTGTCAAAAAATTTAATGATAAAATACTAATAAAATAAGAGAGTGCTTCTACAACAAATCTTCACAGCTCAGAAAGCAACAACGGGATCCATATTACTTTAAGGAAAAAATGCTGTTGGTTGCAAAAGATTTAAAAGAAGTTAAACCGTCATCATCATTATTTTAATGTCAGTTTTTCAATACTGGCATGAGTTGGATGGTTTGACAGGATCCAACGAGTCAGAGGGATGTGTCAAGCTCCAATGTTAACTTTTGGCATGGTTTTTACAGCTGGATACCCATCCTAATGCCAATCATTTTATAGTGTAGGTGCTATTTTTTTCCTACTGGAAACTTACTCTGTATAATTCACCAACAGCCTTCCACTCTTCATATGAATCCCCAAATTAAAATGCCTGCATTCAAGGCCCCCCCCCCCTCACTCTTGTCTCTTGTATCAGAAACATAATCACAGTATAAGCACAGTCTAATCTTCTATATGCAACCTAGACACCTCACGGCAAACCTGTGTTATCTCCATAAACAGAGAGCTTGGCAACATTCTCTAAAGAATCTTGTATCCTTCAATAACACAAAGATCGAATCACAGCACATTGCACATATGAAGTAAACCCCGCTGTACACCAACCACTCCTAGCCATGGACAACACTCAAATGAAACCTTCCTAAATCATTGAGGATCTCTTCTTGTGACTTCACGTCCACAACTAAGCAATACTTTAGTAACCAACAGTTGCTAAGAAGGCACAAGTGACACCTCTGTGAGATGATATTCTGGCTGCATACGCAGATGCCCCTGACCACAACCAGGCAAAAAAGCCACCAGAGTGATTGACAGAGTTAGTTCTTCACCAATGTACTGTCTTCTTGCTTTGCTTTTCTACTAATACTACAGTGGTACTGGCACCTTGTAACTGATTCTTATCTTCTTGAGTCATGTTAATTCATAAAGGCCAGTTTCCCAGTTTCCATGGCGTATATAAATTCCATACTGGGACAGGATGCCAGTCCATCACAAGATTAATTATTTTTGCCAGCTGAATAGACAGGAGCAAAGTGAAACAAAGAGTTTTGCTCAAGAACACATGTTGCCTGATCCAGGAATCAAAACCACAATCTTACGATCAGGAGTCCAACACCCTAACCACTAAGCCACGCGTCTCCCTTGTAACTGGCTGATCTTGCGCTACCTCTATTCAGTCATGCTTATGTGGATAAGAAGCTTGTTTCCCAACCATATGGTCTTGGGTTCAGTCCTCTTATACAGCACCTTGGGCAAGTGTCTTCTACTATAGCCCAGCCTGACCAAAGCCTTATCAGTGGGTTTGGTCGATAGAAATTCTCAGGCGTTACATGTTTCCACTTGTCACCTATATCATGACTGCCTTTTCCATCCAGGCTTAGCACTAAACACTAATTCCAACCATTCTTCCCCAATATATTCTACCTCAGGAATCCAGCCCTGCCATATTTTCCTTACAATCATCACCCTGCGATTATTCAAGAATGTCAACCACATTGAACTCATCTGCGTTGGAGAGCTGACAAAGGTCACAGAATAGCCCCTTCTTTCAGAGCAAACTCTATCACATGCACAGAGTCCCACAATGTTGTATTTATAGAGTGTTTCTAAATGAAGCTGGTACATTACTACAGCCATTAAAAATTTGAAGGCCATCAAAACAATGCACAAGTAAATGAGATAAGAAACACCTTAATAAAGTCAATCAGTATATCTGAAATGCAACTGGATTAATGCAATTCAAACCCATTATATTATTGAAAAGATTATTGAATTTGTCATTATGAACTAAGTTCAGCTCATTCATAATTCATTTTACTTGTTTTATTTATTTATTTTTGATGAAGTCTTATTCATAATGCTGAAAATAAATTAAATATCAATGATTGCTACAACTGAGATTTATTTTCTGTGTTAACAAAAAAAAAAAAAAAAAACTAGCAGGTGTGGCTCTGTGGTAAGAAGCTTGTTTCCCAATCATATGGTTCCAGGTTCAATCTCACTGAGTGGCACCTTGGGCAACTGTCTCCTATTATAGCCTCAGCCAACCAAAGCTTTGTGAGTGGATTTGGGAGACGGAAACTGAAAGAAACCTATCATGTGTGTGTGTGTGTGTGTGTGTGTGTTTCCCACCACCAGTTGACAACCAGTGTTAGTATGTTTACCTAGCAGTTCAGCAAAAGAAACTGATAGAATAAGTATTAGGCGTAAAAAAAGAAGTCCTGTAGTCAATTTGTTCAACCAAATCCCTACAAGGTTACAAATGAATTGACATCAGTACTTTTTTTCTTTTAAAGCCTGGTATTCGACATTCTATTAAAATCCATGTTAATTGTAGTCATTTTGAACAGGTCAGCTTTACCTGCCTCTATTACAGTTGTTACTTTTCAAGTGAGACAGACACAAAAGCAAAGTTGAGGCTGCAACGTGCCTAGTTAAGGTCCCCTCCACTAAACGTCTTTTTTTTTTGTCTTTAATGCTTTTGATAGCAACACACCTGAGACTGACCCCTATTCTATGATACAAGCTTTCTGCTTTAAAGTGGTCTAAATTAAAAAGCTTCTATTGAAATTTCATGTTTAGGTTCTAAACATCAGCTGAATAACAACAGTCATTTTGTCAAATTCTGCATTATTTTCAAAATGAATTGAAACAAAGCCAGCATATTGCAACAGAAATATAACAAAAACTTGTTATTAGAATTTCAAGTTTCATTTATGTTCCAAACACCAGCTTAATAATGACAAAGTTATTTCACTAAATTCTTCATTATTCACAAAATTATTTGAAACAAAGGGAGCATATTTCAACGGAAATATGGTAACAAAACACTTAGAGAGGATCTAAATTAAAATCTTCCATCGAAATCTCATGTTATGTCCCAAACACAAGCGCAACAATGGCAAAGTCAGTTTACTAAATTCTTCATTATTGTCAAAATTATTTGAAACAAAAGCAGTGTATTTCAAGAGAAAAATTATAACAAAAAAGGTCAATACAAAATTGCTGGACCAGAGTTCGACACAAAGTTTAACCACATCGTATAGGGAATCAATCTATTTGGAAAATAATTGATTTAAAACGTTAGTGTTCAGGAGAATATCCAAATTTAAGACCCTCATCATTATAATCGTAATAATACCGGCTTCTTGCATTTCTCATCTAAGAAATTCACTTACCATACAGAAGTACTGAACCTGAAATCATGTGGTTTGGAAGCAATCTTCTTACCACACAACCATGCTAATGCCTACAATAATCTACATGCAAATGTTAAAACCTGAAAAATTGTTTTAAAACCCACAAAAACAAACTAGCTTTTACCTTGAATTTTCAAATTGTTTTATGTACAAAAGGTGTGTGTGTGTGTGTGTGTGTGTAACTACTGTCTAAAATTAGAAAGAAGAAATTGTAACTAGGATTTGAGAGAAAGAAGAGATAAACTAGAGTAAACGTAGTGAAATGATTAAAAGAATAAATAAATAAATAAATAAACAAAAGAAATTTAAAGATGGTTCTTGAAATTTAGCAGAAGAAGAGTATTGGAGAGAGAAACAGTAATATATATGTATATAAATAAAAGTAGGTCAATGCTGCTAGCATTCCAACCTGGAAATATTTGATCTAGAAAGCTTATTGTAACATGAAAGAGAAAAGAGCGACAAAAGAATAGAACCAGCAATAACAGTCACAGCAGCAACTACAACAATAAAACTAGAATAATAATAATAATAATTACTGAGTAGATGAAACAAACAAAAAAAGTCTAAATGCTGGATAGTAGACCATATATATATATATATGGGGATGTTCAACACCTGTACAAGCAAATGTTTGAGAAAGAAATGCCCAAACACTTAAAGGAAAAGGGCTAAGGTAAGGTGAAATGATAAAGCTAAGTTATACAGCTCTGAGCTGATGGTATTAGAAAGAAAAGGAATTTAGGACGAAATGCATTAATGAACTTCCGAGTTACAGATAAAACAAACTTTTTTTTTTAAAACCATCCACCCTCTACTCCCACCCACACAAAAGGAAAGAAAGAAAGAAAAAACTAAAAATCCAATCTTGATAATGAGAATTTAATACAAAAATAATGGGGGTGGGGAGACTTCGGAAAAGATAAAAAATAGATTATTAACATTCATTAGCACAAAGCAATGCCATACACACACACACACACACACAGAGGCACTTAGAATTTTACCATGTCTCTAGCAGATTGTCTAGTAGTTTAGAGGAACTTGGTGTAAAAAAATTTCCAGAAAAACATCAAAAATCTATCCTTAACTCTTTCACGTCAACCCTAATGATTAAAATAATTTGTTCATTTTACATGTTTTTTTTTCCTGCTAGCATGGATCAGACAGATGCATATCATTTAGGCATATTTTTTCTACAGTCAGATGCCTTTCTTATTGCTAATTCTTTATCTTTGAAAGTGCAGAGTTATCAGACGAACTGTTGACACTATAATGTCAACAGATGTCACCATTCGGCTATGGACAGCATGTAGAATGTAAACATTCACATACATCAGTACATTCATATACCTAAAATATGTACGTATATATATATTTCTTTTTTAATTGGTAGATGTTACCATACCAGCGCAATCGTCTCTCTTGCACGCCACAACTGATGCTTCTAATGTTCAGCTTTTCTCTCAAGATACTTACACTCTGACGGGTATTCACATTGACATTACACATCCAACGGAGCATACTGGCTTCATTCCTTGCGAGCTTACGTATGTCCTCAGCAGTTACAGCCCATGTTTCACTGCCATGCACTGGTATGGACATGTGGTGAGAATGGAGGAGGATAGCTGCGTGAAAAAGTGCCACACCCTAACAGTTGAGGGAACCCGTGGAAGAGGTAGGCCCAGGAAGACCTGGGCTGAGGTGGTGAGGCAAGACCTTCGTACATTGGGCCTCACCGAGGCGATGACTACTGACCGAGACCTTTGGAAATGTGCTGTGCGTGAGAAGAC
>NC_068982.1:71572102-71574056 GCF_001194135.2 Octopus bimaculoides | reverse complement strand
GCGGGTGACACGTAAAAGCACCCACTACACTCTCTGAGTGGTTGGCGTTAGGAAGGGCATCCAGCTGTAGAAACTCTGCCAAATCAGACTGGAGCCTGGTGTTGCCATCCGGTTTCACCAGTCCTCAGTCAAATCGTCCAACCCATGCTAGCATGGAAAGCGGACGTTAAACGATGATGATGATGATGATGATGATGATGTTACAAAGTTATGCAAGTCACTTTGTAAATCGGTTGACTAATAGAAATAGTAGAGGACACCAGTTCAGTTCAAGATCTGCGCACAGAGACTAAACCTGAAGTCATGTGGTTACTATGTGGACTCAAAACCACACACAGTCATGCATGCACTTGTTTGCGTTTCAATTCATTTTCAAAAAATCAAAACAGTTTCTTACAATAATAAGCAAGTAATAAATGAGATCTGGGTTGCAATTTTAATGATGGAAAAAAATAAAATAAAATAAAATAAAATAAAAAGGTGCAAAAGTGGCTGTGTGGTAAGTAGCTTGCTTACCAACCACATGGTTCTGGGTTCATTCCTACTGCATGACACCTTGGGCAAGTGTCTTCTACTATAGCCTCAAGCCGACCAAAGCCTTATGAGTGGATTTGGTAGATGGAAACGGAAAGAAGCCCGTCGTATGTATATATATATATATGTATGCGTATGTATGTGTTTGTGTGCCTGTGTTTGTCCCCCCAGCATCGCTTGACAACCGATGGTGGTGTGTTTACGTCCCCGTAACTTAGCGGTTCGGCAAAAGAGACCGATAGAATAAGTACTAGGCTTCCAAGGAATAAGTCCTGGGGTCGATTTGCTCGACTAAAGGCGGTGCTCCAGCATGGCCACAGTCAAATGACTGAAACAAGTAAAAGAGAGTAAAGGGAGAGTAAATAAAGAGCAAGCTTTTTAAATATAAATGGTTTGGTAACCTGAGACCAGAAAGGGGCTTGCAATGAATAAGGGTGGACAGTGAATGCATTACACCACGTGTTTTATTATGAGTAAATGTTGTTGCAGATGTTACTGACACATGCTCCCACCAGAAGAGAGTCCCTATGCAGTCACTTAATCTGCTAAAAATAGCAACCAAATTTCCTTCAAATCATGCAGTACCATCTTACAAAAAGACGGACAAATATCAATGTAGTCCCAATATATACAATATGACAGGGTGGTCATATTTGAACTGGTTTTAGATCATAGCCCCCCAATTTGATCTATTGTTGACTTAGGACTAAGCAACAAAACCATGTACCTGTGATAAAGGTGTGATGATAAAATAAAAAACAAAAAAAAAACACCATTGTTGTTTTCCCTGACTATCATAACACTGTGTAACACAATTCTTGTCCTTAGGTAGCAACTGCTATTTTCTATTTGCTTACTCCAAGAATGGCTTAGTGGTCAGGGCGTTAGACTCATGACTGTAAAATTGTGGTTTCAATTCATGGACTGGGCGACACATCATGTTCTCGAGCAACACACTTCATTTCACGCTGCCCCAGTCAACTCAGCTGGCAAAAATGAGTAATCATGTGGCTGACCAGTGTCCGGTCCAGGTGGGGGACTTATATGCTATGGAAACCCGGCCCTTATGAGTTGAAATGACTTGAGAAGGTAACTTTAACTTTTTACTGGCCCTGCTCAGTATGTAGAAAAGGAGTAGGTAGTAACTCTATAAGATGTACCCGGTGCAAGCTATGGACACATAAGAGGTGCAGCAACATCAAAGGAAGGTTAACTAGCAAGTTAGTTTTTGTTTGTAGCAGATGTTCAGGTGCAATAAAGACTGTAAACAAACAGGAAACAACTTCTATCTCATTCCAGGGTGAAAAACTAGAGGTAGTCGATAGCTTCCGCTATCTGGGCGACCAAGTTAGTAGTGGGGGTGGGTGCGCTGAAAGTGTAGCTGCTAGAATGAGAATAGCCTGGGCAAAGTTTAGAGAGC
>NC_068982.1:71569504-71571866 GCF_001194135.2 Octopus bimaculoides | reverse complement strand
GTGACACGTAAAAGCACCCACTACACTCTCTGAGTGGTTGGCATTAGGAAGGGCATCCAGCTGTAGAAACTCTGCCAAATTAGACTGGAGCCTGGTGTTGCCATCCGGTTTCACCAGTCCTCAGTCAAATCGTCCAACCCATGCTAGCATGGAAAGCGGACGTTAAACGATGATGATGATGATGATGATGATGATGATTTTAAGTATGGAAAATGGCTGATATTTCTTTCAATCTTTGCTTTTATTGCATCAATTCAAACTCACCAAAAATCCCTTTCAACATATGGCTATGATGTTCCCCCACTACTCTGTCAGCCACAAAGGGACAAGCTCAAGTGGTTACAGTCAAGCAACTGACAAGCAAATCTGGTATGGAGCAGAATATTTGCTATAACAGTATTCCTGTTGGCAGAAACGTTAGTGGTATTTCATCTACCATTACGTTCTGAGTTCAAATTCCACCAAGGTCGACTTTGCCTTTCGTCCTTTCGGGGTCAATCAAATAAGTACCAGTTACACACTGGGGTTAATGTAATCAACTTAATCCCTTTGTCTGTCCTTGTTTGCCGCAAATCCCCCACCCATGTTTAGCTTTTCTGTGGGCAATAAAGAAATAAATATTCCTGCTTCAACAACTCAACATTGAATTTGTCTGAAATGTAATAAAAATATCAGATTCAAAACATTGATGTCCAAGTCACATAAAGTTTGAAGGGGATAGTAGTCATTTCCTTTGATTTCTAGATAGAAGCAAATAGAAAAATAACATTTACTGACCAAAGATAAAAAGAAGAAAAAAAGAAAAAAAAAAGAAAAAAATAGTCACACTGTAATCCTAATACAAAACCCCTCAAAATTTTGCAAATTAGATCTCCAAAACAGGTGAATGCAGGACTGTCTGATTAAGAAGCTTGCCTCCTAACTATATGGTTTGGGGTTCAGTTTTACTGCATGGCATTTTGGGTAAGTATCTTATGCTTATAGCTCTGGGGAGTTAATTTGGCAGCTGTAAACTAAATGCAAAAGCAGTAAATACAAACGAATACTTCAACAGAAATATGGTAGTGAAAGGGATAAAAACATTAGCCGCTTAACAATAAATGCTAAAGTTTACATAAACTTGTAAGTCTATAACAGGCTTTCAGACATGTAATAAAAAGAGAATACTAAACAATCATGCCTTATAATGGCTTGGTCTAATTTGACAATATATATATATAACAATAACATGAAAGGAAATGAGCATTTTATATACATATAGCTTATGAATAAATTTAAATAATTAAAAATATCAAGCACACCTTTTATCTTATTGTGTCTAGCACTTTCTATTTAGTTACAGCACAAATGTGTCGGCCTTAAAATATATGTTCTTTTCATCTGATGGTATGTGTGAATGAGGTTGACTTAGTACCGACTGACTTGTCTGACCTTATAACCTTTCAAGATTGCTGGCAAACTTTCAAAGCATGTCTATAACACTTGCTTAGTAAACTGAATTCATTTCCTAACTGATCGTTCAGTCTAGCGACAATAATAAAGAGTTTGATGTAGTTTAGTATCAGACATGTGACAGAAGCTGTGCATCCAATTGCTAACTGGATGGATATTTGTAGCTTTAATTTTCCTTGTATCTCAATATTTATTTTATTGTCAATCTAATATGTAGTCATAGACATGGCTGTGTGGTAAAGTTTACTTCCCAACACATGGTTCTGAGTTCAGTCCCACTGCATGGCACCTTGGGCGTCTTCTACAATAGCCCCAGCTGGACCAAAACCTGAGTGGATTTGGTAGACAGAAACTGAAAGAAAGCTGTCATATATATGTTCATAATAATATTTCTATCAGCTTGGCTCAACAGCCCTCACCGTTTGTATTTACTGTCTTGTTCTCACTGTCCTGTTCTTGTTAACACTTTCACCCTCCGCAAAAAATACCAGATTTTATTTAATTTGCTTTGCAGGAAGGACTGTTTCAACAAAGTCACGTATTGTCTTTGCCTTTGAAAAGCGGAGTAGATGAAATAGGGACAACTGACGAAGAGGTATACTCTTTATGTTGCATGTCTCGTTTCTCTGTTTGTTTTTTTCGTCGTTTGAAAAAAGTTCATTTTCTGTTTTCGTTTCTCATTGTGTTTAACGTTTTTTTTTATGTCCTGTACCCATATATGCATGTATGTATACATATAGATGTAGGTATGTACATATATATATGGATATATACATATATCTATATATTATTTTATTTATATATATATATGGATATATACATATATCTATATATTATTTTATTTATATATATATATATGGATATATACATATATCTATATATTATTTTATTTATATATATATATATGGAT
>NC_068982.1:71560458-71568490 GCF_001194135.2 Octopus bimaculoides | reverse complement strand
ATATATATATATATATATATATATATATATATATATATATATACATACACACAAACACACACAGGTGAGCACATAAGTGCAAAACAAGGTGGACAAAATAGTACTCAAATACCAAAGGTAGAGTAATATACATTTGATTAAATCTGCAAATTTATCACAGAACTGTTACTCAGTTTCACGTTCCTTTTCATTGGACAGTTGTGATAAATACTGAATTACAATAATGATTTTAATTTAGTATTCATCACAACTGTGATAATTTGCAGTTTTAATAAAAAGTATATACAGGGTGCAATGGGTAAATTGTCACCATTTTATATTTTTAATTCTGTGCATGCACATTGTTTGTTTTTGATTTTGTTGACTGCACAGTATAGTGGGATCAGTCGGGCACCGTCTGCAAGAAAAACAGTACCATGATGCAATTCACTCTGCCAGAAATTTGGAAACTTGCTGTACTGTTTGGCTTTTGCACTGGAAGCTCCAATATGAACATTTCAGAGTGTTTGGGTGTCAGTGTGAGGTCAGTGCAGAAGATTTGGAAAGAGTTGGATGAGTTTAATGGTGATTACAAAAGCACGGCAGCTCAGAAAACTCACTCTGATCGTTCTGATAAAAGAACCCCTAAATTTGCTGGTGAGATCCAGGTCATGATTGACAATGATCCCTCCATACAAAATGGGAAGGGGCCTATTTTTATCCAAAGTCATCAAAGACAAGAGGAAAGACTGCGCTATGAAATTTTTGAACAAACTTGAGCATCCCCTCCAACCAAACATGCTTTGGTTTTTCTCAGACAAGAAAAATTTCTGGCAGGATCAAATGGTGAACACACAGAACAACCGTTGGCTTGCCATGTCCCCAAAACATGTGCCGAAAGTGATAAAAATCAAACATCCAGTCAACATCATGGCATTTGGAGCGATCACTCGTGATAGCAACATTATGCCTACATTCATCTTTCCATACAGCCTCAGTTGCCCATGCATACCAGCTTCCCCTCTCCATGCCATTGATGTTATCAAAGGAAAAGGCAAAGGCTGATACAGTTTGGCACCAGTGACGTAACTCATTTCTACAGCTGAATGAACTGGAACAACGTGAAATGAAGTGTCTTGCTCAAGAACACAACACAGCTTGGTCTGGGAATCAAACTCACTATTTCGTGATTGTGAGCCTGATGCTTTAACCACTGAGCCATGTGCCTTTGTGGAAACTGGGTAACTGACCCTATGAGTTTTATGGCTTGTGACAGTAATTTCTAGGGTTGATGATGACAACACCGACATACATAGTGCTTGAACTTCAGTAGAAGAAAATGCAAGTATGGAAGTATTTCCTCTAGATTTCAGTTCAGGGGAGAAAGGATTTGAAATGCTATATAGTTCAGTGTGAAGGCATGTAGCCTAGTGGTTAGGCTGTTGCACTCACAATTGCCAGATCGTGGGTTCGATTCCCAGACCAAACAGCATGTGTTCTTCAGCAAAACACTTCATTTTCACATTGCTCCAGTCCTCTTTCGATCAAAGGGGTGTTGGCCTGCTTGTCTAGCCAGCAGGGTGGCATCATCCAATAGCTAAAATGATACAAAGCACATTGTGACCAGTGATGTGTCACAACATCTGATAGTTTGGTTGGTCGAATGGTCAAGTGATATAGTTCAGTAAGGGAGCAGAGTGGTATGATTATGAACAAGAGGGTAAAGTAGGTGCTTTAGGAACTGGCGGTATGTTTGGACAAACAGAGGGCCTTGTAGCAGCAGAGGAAGAGCTAGAGTGAGCTGGTGAATTGTAAATGTATTGGTGAGTGAAATTTTGGCTGATCAGCTGATAGAATAAACTAACTATTTTGCAATTTGGTCAAATGAGGTTGAGTGAATAACCTGGAGTTATAAGGATACCACTTCACTTTGAAGAAAAAATTGAGTTATTGAGATGAGTCTTTGCAAGGAATAACAAAGAAAAAATCTGGCACTTTGTTAGTTATGATGATGAAGGTTCCAGGTGATCTAACCAATGGAACAGCCCGCTTGTGAAATTAGTGCAAGTGGCTGAGCACTCCACAGACAAGAGTACTCTTAGTTCTCAGGGAGATTCAGCATGACACAATGTGGCAAGGCTTGTCCTTTGAAATACAGGTACAACTCATTTTTGCCAGCTGGGTGGACTGGAGCAACAAGAAAAAGTGTCTTTGTAAAGGACACAACATGCCGCCAGTTATCAAAACCCATGACCTTCATGAGCCAAATACCCTTAACACCTAGCCATGCACCTTCACAGCAAGGAATATAATGAAGTGTTCATAACAGGAATATAATCTGTTAATCTTTTAGTTAACAGGCTTGTATTTAATCATTCAGCTAATTTGCTAACCCCGCTGAAAGGCAAATGCATCATATTTCAGTGCAATGAGAAATTTATGCCCAAAATTCATAGGAATATAGAACAAGAAAAAAAAATATAGATATACATATATTAAAACTGTGTACAGATATTTAACATGTCTGTATGTATACCCCCAAAGAATCCCTATGGAAACTGTCTAGGGAAGGGCAATCTTCTTATAGAGACAATGCATACTGTACTTGGCTATGAATGAGTTTATTGGACTGTAGAACATGCGTTTCTGTGTCATTACACTTCATCAGCTACGGACGTCGAATCTGTTATTCGCAGCTTATGAAGAACTTCCGTTGCTGTATTTAAATAGCAAAAAAAAAAAAAACAACATTTACTGAAGTAGTCCAGTGCGGTGTCTTTCCACACACATCATCAAACATCTGCTTTCCATGCTGGCATGGGTTGAACAGTTCAACAGGAGCTGGCAAGCTGAAGAGCTGCCCCGGGCTCATGTCTGTTTTGGCATGGTTTCTATGGTTGGATGCCCTTCCTAATGCCAACCACTTTACAGAGTGTACTGGATGTTTTTACACAGCACCACCATGGGTACTTTTTACATGGCATCAGCACCCACGAGCCCACAAGATTAGGAATGCTCAGCTGAAGAGGGATGCAGGGGACATGCCTTTCACTTTATGTGTCTCCTCACAGCAAGTCACTAGGAGTCTCGGTCCCCTGTCATCCCTTCTGTGAGGCTCAACATCTGAAGATTATTTCTCACAACTTCATCCAACATTCTTCTATAAGGAAAAAATGCCTCCTAAGACAATTCCTACTGGAAAAGTCTTTCAATGTTGGAGTATATATATGACAGTGTTAAACATAACTGTTTACACCTATATGTGGTCTGATCAATAAGTATCCAGATTGTAGCCATAGTAATGAAGCTAAAGCACACAGAGTGAAGCTGCTTGGCACAGATTGATCTTGAATTCTGGTTTGAATGCACACTAAGTTTTAACAATTTATCTCATTTCCGCTGCTTAGAAGGAAGGCGTGTAGTGTGTGATCATGACAGAGAAAGTTGAGCAGAGAATCTGTATCAAATTTTGCAAATAGCTTGGAGATACCTGCTCAGAGGCTTACGCAAAGTTTTCAAAGAGTTTTCATTGTTCTCGACACAATCAAGAAGATCTCATGCAACTGAAACCTGAGTGTCTTTTTGGTCAGCTGAAAGCAGTTTTGGCACAAACTTGGCAGACATGCATCTCCTACCCACATCTTCTGGGATAATGGACTGAACTGAACCATAACTAATCTGCACATCTGCTGATAACTCATGGATGGTGATTTGTTAATTTCCTCTCACAGTTGCATGCATGTCTGCAATGTTTTTCTCAGTTCTGCTGGTTGCGGGTCTCCCAGAACGTTTGTCAATATTGACATTTTATCAGCTATCTTGGAAATGCCTGCACTACTCTTACACCTGTGTGCGGCTCATACCCTCCACTCCATACACTTTCTGCAACTTTGTGTAGGCCTCTGAGCAGATATCACCATGACAACCTTCTCTGTCATGGTCAGTGCAACAATCACACTACACACATTGCTTCCAAGCACTGCTGTAAACAGCAGAAGCGAGCCAGAACGTTAAAACTTGGTGTACCTGTAATTAATTCCAGCTTGACAAAACTTTCTACACATCAGCAAATGATTTATTTTCCTGCTTACATATAAGAAAGGCAGTTCTTTGTGGCCTATGGACAACAGATACAGTGTTTGAAGCTGATGATGCAAGAGACACCTATCCTACAGTTCAATATTGTTATTCATAGCCCAGAGTGGTGTGGTGTGGTTACATGCCCCACCTCCCATCACAGTATTAACCTTTTAGTGTTTAAACCGGCCATATCTGGCCCAGATATGTTTTATATTCAAACTGGCCATCTCTAGCCTCTCACACCTAACCTACATTGACATTCTAAAAATAAACAATCACATTATTGAAACCTCAAAGCTATAAGATAATGCATGATTAATTCAAAACAATTTGAGTGAAAAAGTATTACATTTAACAGGGTAATCTGAACACTAAAGGGTTAAATATAAATGTACACACTTTAACTTTATTTTAATCCTCACTACTTAGTGTGCCTGTAATTAATGTACATACATTTATTTAACCCTTTAGTATTCAAACAGGCCATATCCAGCCCAAATATTCTATTTTCTGTTCAAACCAGCTAGATCTGGCCCCACTCACCTAAACTACAATATCATTCTAAAAATAAATAGTCACATCATCAACATTATCAGTCTCAAAGCTACAAGATAATAATGGATTAATTCAAAACAATGTGAATAAAAAAAAACAAAACATTACATTAGACGAAGTAATTTGAATGCTAAAGGGTTAAAAGTAATACAACATATTTCATATATAAAAGAAGCTGAATGAAAAATTGAAGTTAAACCCACGAAGGAGCAGATGATTTGTTAAATGAAAGAACTGAAGAACTGAACAAAAAAAGAAAAAAAAAAGCAACAACAGTAATAATAAAGGTTTCAAATTTTAGCACAAGGCCAGCAGTTTCAAGAAGGGCAGAGAGTAAGTCAATTACATCAGACCCAGTGCTCAACTAGTACTTATTTTATTGACCATGAAAGGATGAAAGGCAAAGTTGACCATAGCAGAATTTGAACTCAGAATGTAAAGATACACAAAATGCTGTTAAGCATTTTGTCTGGTGTGTTTAACGATCCTGTCAGTTTGCCATCTTTATAATAATAATCTCTGTGTATATGCAATTTTATTCATTCAGTTTTATAAATTTCATACAGATATATTTTTTATTTTTAACCCATTACCTACCATAATTCTATTAACTGGAATTTTTTTTATGAAACTGATTTCTAGCATAAAACAGCCTTAGAAACAAGCTGGAATGATCAAAATAACATTTCAAATAGAAATAAGCGAGATATTGGGTGAAAAATTTGCAAACCTCATTTGAATATCAGAGAAATATACCTAGTAGATATAGCAAAAAGGTTAGATATGTGTAAATATTGACAGATAATTACGAAATTTGTAATTTTTAAGTGATCTCATATGAGATTACTGGTAGGTAATGAGTTAAAAACACTGACATCAGGTTTTTCAATTGCATGGCACCTCACCTGTTTGCATCTTTACATGCAAAAAACTTACTGTCCCTTGATGTCTCTTGTTGGGACTTGGCTGCAGCTCATAAATTGAAACAAAGGCAAAACAGCAACAATAACAACAATAATCATAATCTTTTCTATTACAGGCACAAGGTCTGAAATTCTGTAGGAGGGGGGGGGCTGGTTGATTACATCAACTGGTACTCATTTTATCGGTCATGTAAGGATGAAACACAAAGTCAACAACCTCAGCAGAATTTGAACTCAGAATGTAAAGACAGGCCAGATGCTGCTAAGCATTTTGTCCTGCATGGAAATGATTCTGCCAGTTTGCCACTTTAAAATATATGCATACATACAATAATAATAAAAATAAATGACTTACCCTGTTATTGTCTCTGTTCTCCATGACGTAGACTCCAGTCGAGAATACCTAAAATTATTACTGGGCGGTTTCATTAATGGTCCGGGAATCACAGAATGGGATTGCAAAACTGTACTAGTATTAAGTTCCTGATCTTCAGGTAGAGTAGGAAGTGGCACCGATACAGGGCGCACACTGTTAGAACCACTGGACGAATTGCTACTACCCTTTGGACTCTTTCCACCTTGCTGTACATACTGAACGTACAGGTCAGATTTCAAAAATAAAGGGTATGTATTGTTCCGAAGATAATTCAAAACCTCTTCTTGCGCACCGTCGAAAACTGACTGATCTAGCATCAAAGGTTTTTTTAACCGTTCTGTTAATTCTTTTCGTGTTTCCGAGCTAATGAATGGTATAGAATCCCCTCGAAGAAACTTCTTGTGTATTACTTTGATGAGGTGAGGGATTTCTCCTGCGGAACGGGCAGGATTCTTTAAACCTTGACACGCAAACCAGAACTCCAACATAGTTGCAGCACCGGTTTCTTGCGTTAAAAATGTCTGTAAAAGATTCACCCCATCACTGTCATCTAAAAGATTATCAAAGTTTTCTGCCCACTTCAAATAAGGGGGCGTCGTAGCATCTGTTTCTGCATAGGGGGGAGTGTTGACTGCACTACCCTCCGGTGCATCCATTTCTTTAGTGTCTGGGCAGTCTGCTGTAGAAATACCTGAGCTGCAATGTGCAGCTTCATTCAGTCGCTGCTGTACATGGTGTGGTGTTCCAGAGAACAATGCCAACGACTGTGGTCCAGATGCTGTACCAGCAGCTGCTCTGTTCGCCTGGCTACCAGACGTTGAGATGCAGACATTATCTTTGCAGGAGGCGGAGGTACATGGTGCAACACAACAAGGACTTGACGTCTTGCAACCGGTACAAGATGATTGCCTGTAATTTTCATTCTCCTTGCCAGGAACTGGTGGACGTGGTAAGTTTTCATGAAACTTCTCATGGGCCTCACTCACTGTTTGTAAACTCCTTTTGTTCATCCTTCTGACATAGCTGTGCCTTCATTTATGTATCCAGTTGGCTGCAAAAGAAAAAGAAACACTGATAGTAACAAAGAAAAATAAGTCAGGGTAGCACTAAAGATAATTAGTATTTCATGAAACAATAACAGTGAATTCATACAGATTGCGGCGGCAGTGGTACTATCAGTTTCCCTGGACAACAAAGTATTTGGGCACCTTGTGTTTTTCTTACTTGAAAAATCAAGAAGGGCAACTGGCAACAAAACACTGCCTCAAATAACATATTTATCCAACCTATGCAAGCATGGGAAAATGGGCCATAGAGATTGTATTTACTAACATTATAAGAATTGAAATGGCTAAGACTGTAAGAGAAACATAAATTGCCAAGACATAAACAGAGATCTTGACAGCATCCCTTAGTGGAAGCCATGCCAACCTTTTCTCTTAACAGAGAGAGAGAAAAGAGAACTCAAGCCCTGCTCATATCAGGAAAACATCACCACACCACACTCTCCCTAAACATAAGCAAGACTTAACTAAAGCCTTCATAATCATTTATGGCCTCACTAACCAACAAGCTCTTCTGACAAAAGCACAACCTTAACATAGGACTACTTCCTAAAGACAACAAACTGATTATAATTGTAATATATAAAACCAAGTGTAAGGCCATAGATAATAACTATGAGAGAAATTTCTTTACAATCATTATCACCATCATCAAACATTTTATGTCCACTTTTCTATGCTTGCAGGAGTCAGACGGAATTTGACAAGGAAGACTATCTGTGGCTGGATGACCTTCCTGTTTCCAAGCAATGCAATATTCTCCCGTAGCCAGACATATTTTTCACAGAAGACTGGCAAGAACAACCTAGCTTGTATACTGATGTCTTTTCTAGACATCAGTATACTTGCTACACAACCCCCCCACACACACACATTACATACCCACACACCCACAAACCCAATATATATATATATATATATATATATATATATATATATACACTCTTTTACTTGTTTCAGTCATTTGACTGTGGCCATGCTGGGGCACCGCCTTTAGTCGAGCAACTCGACCCCAGGACTTATTCTTTGTAAGCCTAGTACTTATTTTATCGGTC
>NC_068982.1:71559436-71560288 GCF_001194135.2 Octopus bimaculoides | reverse complement strand
ATATATATATATATATATATATATATATAGTCTTCTTTCAGTTTTCATCTGCCAAATCAGAAAGATCCGCCAAATCTACTCAAAAAAGCATTGTAGGCAACCCAGGGTTTTATAGAAGCCACACTTGTCCAAGGTGCCATGCAGCGGGATTGAACCCAACATGGTTGGGAACCACACAGCCATCCATCCACTCACATATATATATATATATCTTGGTTAGTAGTCCTTACACTTCAATGACTGCCTACTCAACCAATTCAACAACACGTTGCTAACTAAACACCAGTTATTTGTTTCCTCATTCCCTACACCTACAAATATGTTCTTCACTGAACATATTTACATTATGAGAATTATTTGAAGCAAATAAACAACAGAGTAAACATATTAAGAGAGTCTAGCCTATAGATCAAAATTATTTATTTATTTATTTATTCTCCAGTAATGTTGGTCTATTAATTAAAAAATAGATAAATAAAATAAAGAAGGAAAACCAAATAGACATGCGTGCAAAAACATAGGCACATACAACAAACACACACACACACACACGAAAAGCAGGTGTGCATACGCAAGCATACCCTGGCCTGTAAAACAAGCAGTATGTACATGTGGATGCTATATACAAATTTTGAACATTAAATTGGTTCCAACATCAAAGCTTTCAGTTGTTTCTGTGATGCTTGTGAAGGAGCAAATCAAGCGGACAGGCAGTACGTTTCTTTTGTGGGTTACAGAGTGCACAAAAATGTTTCATCTTGTTATATATTATCATTTGCGTACAAGGCCAGTGGAAAATAGAATTACTATAGGAAGGGAGGGGGGGGGAGTGATCGACAACTATGATAGCTG
>NC_068982.1:71549797-71558827 GCF_001194135.2 Octopus bimaculoides | reverse complement strand
GATAAGGAGAGAGTGTATCAGAATTAAGCATGCACGCGCGCACACACACAAACACACATTTTGTTTTTCCTTTTGGTCAAGTTAGTCCCTAGCCACTGAGTTTTGCTTGTGAGAGCACAGGGCCTTCAGACAAGTTATGAGAGTTAATGGTCAATCATAACTTGCCCGAAGACCTTACGTTTCCACAGGCGAAACTCAGGAGGTAAAATATGGTATCAAGTACTCTTTCTTTCAACAATCAATGGTAGATGAATATATATATATACATACACACACACACACATATATATATATATATATATATATACATATATATACTGTAAATTTTGCATTTCATTGGTTTTGTAGTTGCTATTTTGCACCAGGCCATCCCTGATCGAGTACACTTATAATCAAAAGCATTCAACCATGGTCAACTTATCCTTTTCTCTTGGTACTATGCACTAAAAACCATGTCTTTCAATGCTTCCTTCTTTTCAAGGGATACTGCCATTTGCAGGTCATTGATTAAAAAGGGACCAGCCACACAGAAAAAGAATAGGTATATATCCACATACACAAACACACATGTGCATGCCTATGAAGATATAATTATATATAAACCCTACACTTTGAAAGCTGTATTCCTTTATTCTTCATACTTGGTATTTACATATCAGATGGACAACTGGATGTAGGACGAACTACTTGGAGGACGATCTCATAATGCTGAACCTTACAAAGTAGATGACAGAGGACTGAGATATATGGTGCATTGCTGTACTTGAGAAGACCCACCCACCATAACAGCAGTGACATCTTAAAACCAAAGTGCCACACAAAAAGCACCCAGTACACTGTGGAGTGGATAGTATTAGGTAGGGTACCTAGCCAAAACAGATGATGGAACCTCATGCAATTCCTGTCAAGCCATCCAACCCATGCCAGCATGGAAAATGTTAAATGCTGATTATTTCTGTTGACATACATTTATCAACATTGTGTTAATGTCCACTTTTCCAAGCTTGCCTGGGTCAAATGGAATTCATTGAGGCAGATTTTCTTATGACCGGATGCTCTTCCTATTGCCAATCCTCATCTGTTTCCATGCAAGGTAATTAATCCGGTTGTCTATTGAACACTGAACAGCTCTGACATGATTATGCAGCAAACTGGAAACAAACACACTGTGTGAATAATACCTTTTGTGAAATTAAAAGATTGTGCAACAAGCTGAAACATGTCAAGAAACCCGGACATGCTTTTATGGTTGACTGCAAGTAAAGGACATTGCCTCAATTAACAGTAAGCCTTGTTTACAGTTAATGGGCACACTTGAAGATAAGGAAAAAAAAACTCATTCACACAAGCACACAGAAATATATAGATACAAGCATACACAAATATATTCACATACACATGCACAACAACTATAGACAAGTACAAACATCGGTACTGAATGATAATGTAGTTTGTGTATTCATCTGAAGAAAATGGTTTTTATAATGATATAACACATCCATTAATCAATTAAAAAATTTGTTGGAAACAGCTGTAAAGAATTGACATATATATATATCAAGCATACACAGGCGTGTGCACACACACACAAACAAACAAACAAACATACATACATGCACAAGAGATTGATCAACCCAATATGTTGAGAAATTGGTAGACACAGTGTAACCAAACCCCCTAATGTTATCCTGAAACAAACTTCTTAACCAGGCCTGCATTTATTGTGCATCTATTGTGCTTCAATTAATTTTGAAAAATTATGAATAATTTAGTCAAACAACTTATTATTAAACCTGGTGTTTGAAACATAAATTAACACAGAACTGATAGAAGCTTTGATTTAGATTGTTTTAAAACAGGAAGTTGTTTCATCAAAGAACCAGAGGCAGTCTCAGGTGGCTTGGTACCAAAAAGGTAAAACAAAAACCATCATGGATGATGAACATTAAATTATCATGAAAATTTCAGTCATCATCACGAAATATGAATCCTCCTCGTCAATGAGGTTCTTTCATTTGTGTTTCATTCCAAATTTGTACGTTTAATGTAATATTCTTAAAAATATGTGCAACATATATACACCAAAGTATACACATAGCTTCGGAGGATTTAGAGACACAAGACAATATGGAAAAAGAAGATATGGAAGTTGAAAGAGTCTTTTAATAACAATCAAGAACTTCTATTTGAATACATGATAGGATGGAATAAAGACTGAATGATAGAAACTATGTTCGTGGCTGGTACAAGGTTCCATCCAGATGGACGGTAATACAGGGGTGGTAAAACCCCACAGACAGTGCTATAGAAGCTGACAGAGGCTAAGAAAAATTGAAAGAAAAGGGATCCAACCATAGAAATCATGCCAAAATGGAATGCATGAGTGAAAGTTATGGTCCTCCAACCTATCTAATAGTGTTGGTTGTTGTTGGCACTCCGTCGCTTACGACGTCGAGGGTTCCAGTTGATCCGATCAACGGAACAGCCTGCTCGTGAAATTAACGTGCAAGTGGCTGAGCACTCCACAGACACGTGTACCCTTAACGTAGTTCTCGGGGATATTCAGCATGACACAGTGTGACAAGCTCACCCCTTTGAATTACAGACACAACAGAAACAGGAAGTAAGAGTGAGAGAAAGTTGTGGTGGAAGAGTACAGCAAGTTTCGCCACCATCCCCTGCCGGAGCTTTGTGGAGCTTTAGGTGTTTTTGCTCAATAAACACTCACAACGCCCGGTCTGGGAATCGAAACCGCGATCCTATGACCGCGAGTCCGCTGCCCTAACCACTGGGCCATTGCGCCTCCACAATAGTGTTGGTAATCAAATGAGAAATGATTCAGATCTTGACTATAAACACGTCAGCCAGGAAAACAAAATGTGATGCAGTTTGGCTTTGTGTTAGCAAGAGGTACTACGAATTCTTCAAGTGGAGGCAATGTCAGGAGAATTACGTAGCTGGGAGTAAGCTACTGCACTTGGGATATGTTTTGACTCTGAGAAGGTTCGGTAATGTGGTACTTGCAAAGAAAACTAGAGCTAGCTGAGTGATTTGTGAGGGCCATGCACATCATGTACAGGTGATAGTCAGCAACGTGAAAAGTTAGCAATTAGTAGCAATAACGAATTTAACATTTAGTAGTGAGTTTACCAGGTTCTTATAGCTGAACTGGCAGTAGATTTAGAAATATTCCAGGCACTCAGTTAAAAATCTAGAATCAGTAAGGTCCGTGACTTCCATATAGTGTAAACAACTGCTGCATAAGAAGTGTTGCAGGATCACAGGGAGGTAGAGAAAAGGACAATTTCATATGTAGCAGACCTTCATGTGCCTTCTTCATGCTGTAAGCACCAAGAAGGCACATGAAACATACTCTCAGATGTCTGGATAGCAGCTTAGAAGTAGTCGATGACTTTTGTCACTTAGGTACGTACTCATGTATTCATAAACAAAATCAAAAAAAAAAAAAAAGGTATCACATTTGGGATACAGTATTATAGCTTCACCCTGTTCAGTCTTGGAGAACACATATGTAAACTATGGACATTCACGAAGAAAAAAGGCTAGATCTCACAATTATTTTCTTGATGTTGCAAGAATTTCTTTGGGGAGAGTTAAGAGGCAATAACTTTTGTATCTACTTTATACAGCAGCTGCACATATCCTTTGAAGGTTGCTTTATAGGATCTGAAAACATGAAGGGAAATGCTAGACAAATTGACCTTACTTCACGCGCACATATACACACACAGATCTGTGTGTGTGAGTGTGTGTGTAATAGAAACTTTAAAAGGACTTGTATATAGTCCTTTTAAAGTTCCTTTTTCATGCTTTTGCTATCTGAAAGAACCAGAATGAACTGACATTAAATTTACCAATTAAGATATGCCAACTTTTGGGCAATGTGTTTGTTTTATGGTGTAAAAGTGGTTTCTATACAAACCACCCCCCACCACCACACACACACACACAGACACCTTAGTCTCTAGCCTATGCTGCAGCAGGAGACATAGTAGTGTATGCAGGAGTAAAAGGAGGAGACATCACAGATACAAGTGAGTCAACAAGTAAAATCTTCCATTTCCGCATCCCATCCATCACCAACCAATCTGTTGCTAATACATGCATAAATACACACATTATATATATATATATGAATGAATGAAAGAAGGAAGCAACATAGAAAGGTGTGTGAGGGAGGGAGGGAGCAGGGCTGATAGATAAGTGGAGTTAAGCATCTAGATGACATTGGCAGTAAAGTCAAGAGTTGAGTAATGCTAATCAAATAGAAGCAGTAGCAGCAGTAGTAGCAGCAGCAGCAGCAACAAGTATGGATTCATTTTCTAAATAGAGGTGCATGTGTGGGTGAATGGGTGGTGCGGGGAGTGTTAGGGAGAGTAGGATCTTTTCTTTTGCAATCTAAACTTTGTTATGTGCACCCATGCATGTTTTCATCTGTGTGAATTATGAATAAAACATTTGATGCATATATACCTTAAAGAAACAAAATTAAATGAAAAAAATTTTTTTTTTAACAAAAATTAAATAAAATTAATAAATTTCCCTCTCTCCCTCCCACTCTGCCGCCTCCACTTCCATAACCTCTACAAAAAGAAACGAGGGGGGGGGGAGGTTGCAAAAGCAACTAACAAAAAAAAAAATAATAATAAACACGTAAAACATCTAATAACTCCCAGCATTCCCTGGTTTTACTTTGAAGTTGTCTTACCGAATCCCATTACAGAGAAAACATTTATTTTCACAAAGCTGGAAGCTTGGATAGTTTGTTGTTTGATATTCATTAAAAAAAAAAAAATAAATGAATAAATAAAAGATTAAAAAAAAAATTGGAGATATTGAAAGATGGAAGCCAAGAGAACAATGAAAGAGAAAATGTGTGTGTGTATATATGGATAGAGGGGGGGGGCAAAGAGAGGGGTTGAAAACCCAACCACCAATGATTATTATTATTATTATTATATAGAAGGGTGAAAGAAATGAGTTGCAAGTAAATTTCAAAACAAAACTGACAAATAATAACACATACGTGTGTTAGGAGTGCTTGGGTTGGTTATCAAAGTGTATGTGTTTGCATGAAATAAAAGCACAGTTAAAACACACCGCAACCGCACACTCCTTTCACACACGCACGCACATGCATTTAGAGATATGCATACATGTGTATGTGTGTGTGTGTGTGTGTAAAGTAAAGTAAAACACATTGAAAAATAGATTTAAATTAAATAGAACAGCAGTTCAGAAAATGTGGCTCGTGAAGATTAACGATCTTGATATGAATCGTTAATTAATAATTTCTCTTTATAAAAATAAAATAAAAAAGTTAAAGAAACAAAAACAGTAGCAGAAACAGTTGTGACAATGAGACAATGACGATGATGATGATGAACATGGAAGGAGTGGGGGTGGGGGTGGGAGGTGAAGATTCATAAGGACAAAAGACACAGACAGCCAACATGACACTTGTTGGTTTCTCCCCTCCCACCTTATCCGTCATCTCCCTTGCTTTTAAACAACAGAACACACATGTTAATTTCCTAAAAAAGAGGGAGGAGAGGAATGAAAATGAATTAAAAAGGGAGGAATTCCTTCCATTTTTTTTTGTAGTGTTTTGGAAAGATGGAAGATATTACAATTGAGGAAACTAAATGAGTTCAATAAAAAAAAAATTAAAAAAAAAAAACAAAGGGAAAGAGGGAGTAAAAAAACCATAAAAATTCTATTTAAGGGCTTATACTTAAATATCGAATATCTTTAAAAAAAAAGTCTTTTTTTCCTCCCCTTCATAGAGGTAAAGAGAGAGAAAGGAACATTTCTCTTAGTTTGTCACTCAAGATATATTTGTCTGATGGTGCCATCATTCTGCTGTTAGATGTTTCAAATTCTAAGACAGGGACAACATTTTGTTAGCATCATTATCATCATCTAACGTCCGCTCTGGCATGGGTTGGACAGTTTGACTGAGGGCTGGCAAGCCAAGAGGCTACACCAGACTCCAATCTGATCTGGCAAGGTTCCTACAGCTGGATGCTCTTCCTGACGCCAACCAATCTGAAGGTAGTGGGTGCTTTTTACGTGCTACCGGCACGGGGTCCAGTCAGGCAGCACTGACATCGGCCACGCTCGAATGGTGCTTTTTTACGTGCCAGTCAAACAGCACTGGCATCAGCCACGCTCGAATGGTGCTTTTTACGTGCCAGTCAAGCAGCACTGGCATTGGCTACGACTGTAATTTCACTTGACTCAACAGGTCTTCTTAAGCACAGCATATTGCCCGATGATTGAAGGGTACTTTTAAATGGGCCAGTTATGTGACACTGGCATCGGTCATGGCTACAATCTCACTTGGCTTGCCAGGTCTTCTCAAGCACAGCAAATCTCCAAAGGTCTCGATCGCTTGTCATCGCCTGTGTGAGGCCTAACGTTTGAAGGTCGATTTTCACCACCTCATCCCATGTCTTCCTGGGTCTACCCCTTCTAAAGGTTCCCTCCACTGTCACGGTGTGACACTTCACACAGCTGTCCTCACCCATACGCAACGCATGACCATACCAGCGCAGCTGTCTCTCTTGCATACCACATCTGATGCTTCTTATGTCCAACTTTTCTCTTGGGAGCGTTTACACTGTCGTGTATGCACACTGAACATTACACATCCAGCAGACCATACTAGCTTCATTTCTTAACCAATTTGATAAATTCATACATGTGCAGATGTTTCTGTATGTGTATGTGTGAGTGCATATTGTATGTGAGTATATGTAGGTACATGTGCGTTAACAAATGAGGCATACCAAGGAGAGGCCAATAAAAGAACCTTATAGCTAGTTACTCAATTTTCCCTAAATTACAGGTTTTTTTAAACTACCATATAACTGTTGAGGTACATTACCTTTCGTTTCAATTAATTTGGTAAATTAAACAGAATTTAGTAAACTAACTTTGTAGTTGGTGTCTGGAACAAATTAACACGAAATTTTGATGGAAGGTTTTAATATAAACCACTTGAAAATCAGAAATTGCTATCAGAATCTTTTCTACCATAGGCACAAAGCCTGAAATTTTGGGAGAAAGGGGCTGGTTAATTATACTGACATCCCAATGCTCAACTGATACTTATTTTATCAAGGATGAGAGGCGAAGTCAACCTTGGTGGAATTTGAACTTGGAATATAAAGAAGGACAAAATGCTGCAGCAAACGATTCTTCAAAAGTTCACCACCTTAAGTTTGCATCACAGAAACAGGGGCAGTCTTGGGAAGGTTGGTATGAAAAGGGTTAAGTCTTTTAGTCAGGAGGCAAGGTAGTACGGAAAACCCTTTAAAGGACCTTCAAGACTGGAGGAAGAATAATTCCTCAAAGAGGAGACTTGACCAGAACACTTGCAAGTGGGGTTGCTGCTAAAGCACTGTGCACCTCCCCAACCAAGATGCCAAATAGCGGTGATGTTGGTTCAGCCTATCACCTCCTCTGGGTAGGTCATGGTGGGATTTGAACTTGGAATACAAAGGAGCTGGAACAAATACCACTAAGTATCCAGTCTGACTTTCCTAGAGTTCTGCTTGTTGACTATTCAGGATAAGTACTTTACTTTTTTTTTTTTTTTAGTAACCTCTCAAGACATGAATGGCTAAGTTGACCTTGGCAGCATTTGAACTCAGAACGAATATGCACTAACAATTTTACCAATTTGCCATCATAACAAATGATAAGATAGTCAAAACTGGAATTAAACAACAGCAAAAACAACACTAATTTTATTGCTACAAGTTCTCCCATATGGCTTAGTATATGCTAGTTTTACATGGCTGGCTGACATAGAAAATAATAATAATAATAATAATGATAATCCTTTCTGTTATAGGCACAAGGCCTGAAATTTAGGGGAGGGAGGTAGTCAATTACATTGACCCCAGTACTCAACTGGTACTTATTTCATCAACCCTGAAAGGATGAAATGCGAAGTCAAATTTGGTGGAATTTGAACCGAGAACATGCAGACGGACAAAATATTGCTGAGTATTTCGCCTGACGTGCTAATGATTCTGCCAGTTCATTGCTATGATGATGATGATGATAATAATAATAATCCTTTCTACTATAGGCACAAGGCCTGAAATTTTGGGTGAGCGATAAGTTGATTACATCAACCCTGAAAGGATGAAAGGCAAAGTCAACCTTGTCGGAATTTGAACTCAGAATGTAAGGATAGGTGAAATACTGCTAAGCATTTCACCCAGTGTGCTAATGAGTCTGCCAGCTCACCACCTTAATAATAATAATGATGATGGTTTCATATTTTGGTATAAGGCCAGTAACTTTATGGGGTAGGGTTAAGTTGATTACATTGAGCCCAATGCTCAACTGGCACTTATGTTACTGAGCCCTGAACAAAATGAAAGACGGAAGTTGATCTCAGTGGCATCTGAACTCAGAACAAATAATAGAGTTGCAACAAATACCACGAGGCATTCTGTCCAATGCTCTAAACAGCTTTGCCAATTTGCTACCATAAAACAAAAACAAAAAAAAATTAATTAAATAAATAAAAAAAAACAGTCAAAGCTGGAGTATCTTTGAACGTAGGTTTGCTCTCTGCTCAATCAGAGCTGAGCTGGAGTTAAACAACAACAACTACAACAATGCTTATCTTATTGCTACAAATTCTCCCATTGGCCCAGTTTATATGTTAGTTTTACATGGCCAACCAACATGGATAACATTATTAATAATAATAAAAATAAGAAGAAGAAAAAGAAACACCCTCTCCCTTTCCCCCCACCATATAGATGTGACTCACAAATTGAATACTGTTACTATATGAAAACATTTCCATTATTAAAGATCAAACAGATACACAAAAGTTAAAATATCCTGCACTATTATTTAATCGTGAGATTCAATTTCCTCTGCATCTCTGTTGAATTCAGCAGAATACTGACAATGTTGAAAATTGCAATAACACTTTATAAAGAGAACAGCATAATGGACAGCGAGCTTCATGCACATATA
>NC_068982.1:71546993-71549460 GCF_001194135.2 Octopus bimaculoides | reverse complement strand
CCCGTCGTATATATGTATATGTGTGTGTGTTTGTCCCCCTAGCATTGCTTGACAACCGATGCTGGTGTGTTTATGTCCCCGTCACTTAGCAGTTCGGCCAAAGAGACCGATAGAATAAGTACTAGGCTTTCAAGGAATAAGTCCTGGGGTCGATTTGCTCGTCTAAAGGCGGTGCTCCAGCATGGCCGCAGTCAAATGACTGAAACAAAAATAAAGAGTATAGGTTTAGGAATTGGCTGTGTGGTTTAAGAGGCTTGCTTTGCAACCACATGGCTTTGAGTTCAGTCCCACTGCACAGGACTTTCAGCAAGTGTCTTCGCCTATAGTCCAGAGTTGACCAGTGCCTTGTGAGTGAATTTGGTAGAAGGAAACTGTGAGGAAGCCAATCACATGTATGAGTGCATCTGTCCTTGTTTGGCCCCGGCACCACCACCAGATAACCAGTGTTGGTTTGTTAATGTCCCAGTAACTTAGCAGTCTAGAAAAATAGACCAAGAGAATAAGTACCAGTCTTAAAAAATAAGTACTGGTATTGATTTATTTGTGATGCTCCAGCATAGGCACCATCTTCAAGGCAATGCCTCAGCATGGTCACAGTGCAATGACTGACACAAATAAAAGAGAAAAGAGCATATGGGCTAGTGGTTAGGATGGTTTAAGATCATGGTTTCGATTCCTGTACCAGGTGGCGCATTGTGTTCATGAAGCAAAACACTTCATTTCACATTGCTCTCGTCCACTCGGCTGTAAATTGGTTCCAGTAATAGCTGGGAAGTTAAACCCCGTCACAGATCAGGGTCCTGTTCATATGGGAGTGTTGTAATGTCAGTTACTTATACACTATGGAAAATGGGTTAAACTCCAATCCTGTGAATCCCAAGGCTCACAATGGACCTAAGTCTAGGCAATTATAAGGCAAGATCCTCAGAACAGGAATGGTTCTGAACTTTTGTTAAGTTGTTCAACTACTCAAATAAGGTTCATTACTTTAATCAAGTACCTGAGGGAGGTAAAACAAAGAACTACACACATACACATCAAAGAAAATATAAAATAAGACAGCACAAAATATTCCTAAAACAAGGTATGTCTATGGGAGAAAGAAACTCATTTTGCAACCACATGGCTGGGTTCACCACATCAATAATCAAAAGCTTCCCCATTATGACCATCTTGCTTTCAGGAAAAATGTACCTAGGATTACATTATTCAACATGTGTCTTCCCCCTTTTTTAAGTGTAATGAGATATTTAGCTGTTATTTCCAGCAAGCTAAGAGACTTTGTTGAGGTTTCCTCAGCTAGCAAATAGATTAAAGTGAAATGTAGTTGGTAACTTGCAAAGATGCCACAGAAGAAAGTGAAATGTGATATGCTAAATGTATAAAATGCTAAACAAGAAGTTTTATAGCAAAATTAACTGAGACAATGGACAAGAAATACTACATGAAGAGCACCATGAATCTTTTCATAAAGAATATAAAAGTGTTTGTTATCTTTCAATGCTGGTACATTTTGTTTTGACTTTGGTTGAAATTATTCAATGCGGGGAATATGCACACACACACACACACACTCCCTCTCTGATAAAGGACAAGAATCTGAAACGTCAGGTTCTTCACATCAACTAAGATCACCATCAGTTTTCTCTGATACACAATCTATACTTAAAGAGAGAGAAAGAAGGCAGGAGTAAATATAATTCCAGCAGTTTAATTCCTTCTAGTAATGGAAAATTCCTATAATTAGTGGACATCATCATTTCATGTCCATATTCTATGGTGGTATGGGTTAGACAGTTCGACTAACCTGAAGGCTGTGTTGGCTATCAGTGTTTTGCCAAGGTTTAGAATGGCTGAATGCCTTTCATAATGCCAACCACTTTACAGAGTGTAGTGGGTGCTATTTTTGTGGCTTTAGCAAGGCCCTTGATAGAGTGGGTGGTGCAATATTGAGAGAGGTGGACTTTTCCAAGTGTGAAGAGGGACAAGAACAAGTGTCTTGCTGAAACCCAGATCAACAACCCATAATCAAAGGTACTACAGCCACACTCACCACACCACGTCTTTAGAGGTATACAACAACACAATGTGACCTTTCCTGCACCAAGGTGATCACTTACACAGTTTGATAAAGGTTTGGCTGCAATTCTTTATTAGATTGAGCAGGCATTAACCGTTTAACATTTGTATTTCTTTGTCAAATGTATTGTTTATTTATTCACATCATACATTATGTTGTAACTTCGAGATTTCAATGGTGTGTTTGTACACTTTTTGAATGACATTGTAGGGTAGGTGTGAGAGGCTGGATCTGGTTAGGCTTTTTTTCAAAAACATAAAACAGGTAGAATATTTGGATCCGATATGGCCGTATTAAATGCTGAGGAGTTAAGTTGTAAACAGTGTAGCTTCAGGGAAGATATGACTACTATTTCTAGTAAAGTGTACATATACACACATTTATGTA
>NC_068982.1:71538003-71546053 GCF_001194135.2 Octopus bimaculoides | reverse complement strand
AGAGAGAGTGCGGCAAGAACAGAGAGAAAGTGAGAAAGTGAGAGAGAGAGAGAGAGCGAGAGCGGCAAGAGCAGAGAGAGAGAGAGAGCGGCAAAAGCAGAGAGAAAGAGAGCGTCAATAGCAGAGAGAGAGAGAGGCCAGAGCAGAGAGAGAGTGACAAGAGCAGAGAGAGAGTGACAAGAGCAGAGAGAGAGTGACAAGAGCAGAGAGAGAGCGTCAATAGCAGAGAGAGAGAGAGCGGCAAGAGTAGAGAGAAAGAGAGCGTCAATAGCAGAGAGAGAGAGGCCAGAGCAGAGAGAGCGAGAGAGGCAAGAGAGGGAGGGAGTGACAGTAGGAGACAGTGAGAGAGAGAAAGGAGAGATGGAGAGATCAATGAAACTAGTTGGGTTTATTATGGAAATTAATATGAAGCAGATGAAAGTAAACATATCGCTTTATAAAAGAACGTTGAGAGATTAAAATAAGGCGGATGTGTTAAGTTGTGTATAGCACTATCTAAAAGAACTTAATATCAGCTTTACTACAAACATAAACCTTCAACAGATTACAAACAATTTCTGAGCAGACTTTCCATCATTGGGAATAGCAATGCGAAAGATTACGGAACCTCTTACCAAACCGACATCTCTCTCTCTCTCCGTCTCAGGAACATTATATCAAGTTTCAAAATAACGATAGACAGAGCTGATAGGAGAGACAGAAAGAGAGAGAGAGAGAGAGTCAGAAGAGCAACAGAGAGAAAAAGGCAAGCCAAGATTATCAAGAATGATAATGTTCTTTTCGCTCAGAAAGAAGCCAGTAGTAAAGCTATTATAACAAGCAAAGCAAGCAAGCCAATGAAAATATCATTTGAGAAAAAAAAGAGAGACAGACTGACATACACAGAGCAGGACGGACACGGACACACACAGAGGCAGACAATAAAATAAAATAAAAATAAAACACAGACATTAAACAAAAAAAAGAAAAAGAAAGAAAGGAAGGAAAAAAATAGAAAAGGTTTGGCCATTGATAAAAAGCAGTAGGCCATTTAAGATGAAAAGGAGAAGAAATTAGCAACAATCCTACTCAAATAACTCGGTCCTTTTGAAGTTTTCTAAATGTGAGCTCTGGTAAATAGACAGAGAGAACGAAGGAGAAAGAGAAGGAAAAAAGAAAACAGAAGATAGGAAGGAAGTAGCGAAGGAGGGGACGAGGGAATGAGAGAAAACAGGGAGAGTGAGTGAGAGCGGTAGAGCAGGGGAGGATAAAAGAAAAAAAACTGAAGCAGTTATTTAGTGCAAGATTTTTTCTATATTAGCTCACTGTCCGAGATGGAGAGGGTATCCTCAAAAGTTCACATAGAATAATAATAATAATAATAATAATAACAATAATAATAATAACAATAATAGTAATAATAATAAATAAATAAAAGAAAGAAAGTCAACAGCTTTAGATGTTTGTCTTTCAGATTCTGAATTTTCTTTTTCTTTTTTGAAATCCTGGTGGTGGAGAGCAAAAACAGAAAGACAGAAAAAGGAGGGGATGAGAGGAAACTAAAGGAACGAAGAGAAGAGAGGGGGAAAAAAGAATCTGGGGGTGAGAGGGTGAGAGAGAGAGAGAGAGAGAGGGTAGTCAAGAGAAAGAGGAAGAGTAAACGAGACAAAGGGAGAGCAGTCGAGAGGAAGAGTTGGTGAGGAGAAAGAGAGGTACGTTTGTAAGCGAGAAAGACAAAGTAGCTGTGTTGATGAGAGAGAGAGAGAGAGAGCTTTACTTTATCGGCTCAAATTAGAGTGCAATAGGGTTAGTGATTAAAGTTTTTGAAGTGAAAGCTCAAAGCTTTTCACTACGTTTGAAACAGTAACTTTTGCTTTGACAACTATTTTGTTAAATAAGGAATTTTGACTTTTGAAGAGAACATAGATCCAAAGTAGGGCCATTTGCTTTCAGAACCTGAGATAAATTTGGTAAAACAGCAAGCTGATTACTACTAATCTCTCTTCTCGTTTCACAGAATCCTGTTGTTTGTTATTTTCTTTTTTTTAGAGGTTTTTGAAGTTGTTGAGTAATTGAGTAAATCCACTGGAGCAAATATACAGCACAATAACAGATAGCTGATTAAGTGCTTATGGTAAACCATGAATGAAAGTTCCAGTTGTTTGATCAATAGAAAACCTATTCATTGTATTCATCATCATTTTAACGTCCACTTTTTTATGCTTGCCTGGGGCAGGCAGAGTTTACCGAGGCAGATTTTCTACAAACATATCCTTCTTGTTGCCAAACTTTCACCTGTTTCCAAAGCAAGCTAACGTTTTCTAGACATGTTTTCATAGTATAATTGGAAAAGAATGACATTGTATGACAGTGGCAGTCATACATACAATTATTAGGCAATGTCAAGAAGACACAAACACATGAACGACAGGCTTATTTCATTTCTGTCTACCAAAATCCACTCACAAGGCTTTGGCCAGTCCAAGCTTTGGAAGGTGCTTGTCCAATGTGGAATGAGTTGGATGGTCTAAGATGAGCTAACTGATGAGAGGATTGCGTTGTGCTCCAAAATCTGGTTCAGTAGAGTTGACAACAGGAATGGCATCCAGTAGTGGAAAATTACCAACGCGTTGCCAGTAAGACATTCGAGCGAGATCGTTGCCAGTGCCACTGGACTGGTTTCTGTGCAGGTGGCACGTAAAATACACCATTTCGAGCGTGGTTGTTGCCAGTACCGCCTGACTGGCCTTCGTGCCAGTGGCACGTAAAAGCACCCACTACACTCTCAGAGTGGTTGGCGTTAGGAAGGGCATCCAGCAGTAGAAACTTTGCCAAATCAGATTGGGGCCTGGTGTAGCCACCTAGTCCACCAGTCCTCAGTCAAATCGTCCAATGCATACTAGCATGGAAAGTAGACGTTAGACGACGATGATGATGATGATGATGATGATGAATTCTTTCTAACCCATGCAAATATGGAAAAGTAGACATTAAAACGAAGATGAAGATGATGCGATAGTAGTTGGCTAACCATTGCAAACATTTGTACCTTTTAACCCTTTAAACAGACTTGGCCTCACAGTGTGTGGACAAGGCTGGTCCCTCAAATTAAGAGACACAATCTATACTTCTGAATAATTTTCATCTGTACAAATGTTACAAGATTGGAGAAGGGGGGAAATTTAAGGCGTTTCAGACACTTGGCAATTGCATAGTAAGATCAAAACTACTATGGGGAAAGATTTCTAAACTGCTCTGCCATACATTGGAGGCACCTCCTTACACTACTTCGAACTTTGGGACTGAAGATGGGAAGTTTGGTGAATGTCATCAGATGTCATTCAAGGAAAACAGAAAGTACATTCCACTGTGCTTGATAACTACAGATTTAGAGATGTGACGAGAACAATACAAGAGGAGATAAGTTGGGAAACTGCTAGATTTTGCAGCAGAGGAGCTTCAGATTGAATTATCTTCTGCTCTTCAACCCAAAGCATTAATCATCATTTTGGTGGATGTGCATGTCACAAGAGGCTAGAAAGTTTTAACTGCAGTCTCTGAATAACATAAAAGCACATTCCAATTTTGTGAGAAATAGTTTTCAAATACAAAAAGATTATCAAGTGGATTGAGTTGATAATCTTTCTGACTAGTCAAACATTAAAACAAAAAAGTTGCCTATCTTCCAGTATTTAATTAAGAGTATATCTTGATGGCATAAAAAATGTATTGGCTTATTATTAGCCACATCCAAATTTTAGCAGGGTATATTCAGGAAAAAAGAATTTTCATGCACCAAAACCTGTTAAAATAGGCTCGACTTAAGGCAGCGAGCTGGCAGAATTGTTAGCATGCTGGCAAAAAACTTAATGGCATTTCGTCCATCTCTACACTTGGAGTTCAAATTCCACAGAGGCTAACTGCCTTTCTTCATTTTGGAGGTCAATAAAATAAGTACCAGTTGAGCACTGGGGTTGATGTAATCAACTTACTCCCTCCGACGAAATTGCTGGTCTTGTACCAAAATTTAAAATGAATATAGGCCCAACTTAAAATATAGGATCATGGGAGCTTTTTCTTTGGAGACATTTCTTGAAAAGAAAAGTATATCTTATATGCCATCAAATATGTTAAGTATATTTTATTTTAGTGTTTTGCAAGTTAAAATGGCTTTTTAACAACATTGAGCATGAAAAATATCTACTGTTATCCAATGAAGTCAGCATAGAATATACAGAAATACAAGCAACTAGTCTACCATCACAGAGTTTCAAGCTACATGTATTGTGGAAACAGTGCTAGAATAAGAATTGTCTTGACAAGACTGCAAGGATAGTTTGTCACAGTCAAGACAATAAAAAGTAGGTTGGGATATGGTGAAATATATATATCTATATATATAAAAAATGTTGAATGAATTTGGAGAGTTGAAAGTTGATGGGAGATAGAAATAAAAAAAACAAGTATATGATTCCATCTTTATAATGAATGGAACAAACATTCTAACAAGTTAGAAACACTCAAGTGATAAGGAGCAACAAGTATTGTGACAGGACAGGCAAACTTCAAAACTATGCAAAGAAAGTATGTATAAGTGTATGTATAAATGTGCATACATCTCTCTCTCTCTCTCTCATATATATAATCAGTTATAAAGGCCATATCATCTAGAATAAAATATAGAGACACAAGTTATAATATGGTGCAGCCATCCACATTTTCTTTGTAATCAGCACAAGTTAGAAGATGGTTTCGCATAAGTGAATCAGAGCAATGTTCTAAAGCTCACTGCTGCTGCTGCTGCCGCTCTCATTACCGACCACTTAACTGTCAGGCAAGAGTTGATATCTCTCCTGTTTGGTAAACTAAAATGTGCATGGCCTAAGGACTTGAATCTCTATGTTGAAGTCTAAATTTCTGAAAGAAATATTTACTAAGTGAAATGTCAGAAAAGCAGCTTTACAAAACAACAGACTTTTAAAAGTTTTTTTTTTTCTTTGGTAGAATTTAATAAGAGATTGCAACACAGAAGGAGACATAGGTGAGTAATGAGATGGCTTTATGGCTTTTTAAACTTTCTTTTAAAGGCTTCAGGCAACTGTTGTGTAAAGGACTACAAAGAAGGGGTCTCTTCTTATATATATGGTTTTGGGTTCAGAGCCACTGCATGACACCTTGTACAAGGGTCTTCTACTAGAGTCCCAGGCTGACCAAAGCCTTGTAAGTGAAATTGGTATATGGAAATTGAAAGAAGTTCAGCATGTGCATGCGTGTATGTGTGCATGCATGCTTGTCTTGACATTGTTGTCGTACAAGCAATGTTGCTCATTTCCAGCCTTACATGAAAAAGATGTCTGGACATAGGGAAATATTACCTTGCTTGGAAACACAAGGACTGGCAACAGGAACAGTATCCAACCATACAAAATCTGCCTCAACAAATTCAGTCTGACCCAAGAAAGAATGGAAAAGTGGATATTAGATGATGATGATGATGATGATGATGATAGAGTATGTACACACAAGGGCAGATTTGATTGTTTATATTTGCACTTCTCTTAAAATCACTGAGCTACAAAACGGAGACATGTTACCATTTGTCTTCAAAGAAATCATTCACTGGCGACGTGCTTTTGAAGACATGTAGAATAAAAGATCTCTTTGAAAAATAGGTAAAGGGTTAGTGATATGATGGGCATCCAGCCGTAAACAAATGTATTTATGTAACCCATACTGGCATGGAAAAACACATGAAACCAAACAAACAAAATGAAATTATAAAGATAGATTCTTTCAGTTACTATAAAAAATATATGTATAAAAAAAAATGAAATAGACTTGAAGGATGTACACATCTTTTGCGAGCTTTTGCAAAGAAAAAGAAAAAGGGTTGAAAAGTTTGTGCAATAGTTAGGTACAAAGTTATTAATTTGCATTAGAAGCTGCTGTGAGTGAGATTAAAAAAAGACATCTAACAAAATAACAGGCATATTTAAAATTTCTAGTAAATAGGATGTTGCGATTTGTAACATCAAAGGGAAATGGAAATTTGTGTTTGCTTGAAATAAATGAATGAGATTGTAAGTAGAAGTAGGGAGGAAAATTAACAAGTTAGCAATGTAGTGCAAAGATGTGGATGTGAAGTAATGAAGCTTGCTTCCCAACCTTGTGACCTTGGGTTCAGTCCCACAGCACAGCACCTTGGGCAAGTGTCTTCTATTATAGCCCTAGGTTGACCAAAACTATGCAAGTGGATTTTGTCAGCAGAAACTGAAAGAAGCTCGTATATAATATGTAAATGTGTGCATGGGTTTCTGTTTGTGTGTGTGTGTACGTTCCTTTGTCTTGACATCATGCGATGATTGTAAATGAACATCAGCAATATATAAGTGATGCTGTTTGTTTTCAATCTTCCATGTAAAACAAAGTCTAGCTATGGAGGAAATATTACTTAGCTTGAAACAGATGAGACTTGGCAACAGAAAGGACATCCGGCCATAGAAAATCCTGCCTCAACATATTCTGCCCGATTCATGCAAGGATGGAAAAGTGGACATTAAAACGATAATGATGGTGAACTGAGAGAGAAACGAGATCTAAGAGCAACTGGAGGTAGTGTGAAAGAGAGATTACAATGATATGGGAATGGAATACAAATGAAGGATGACAGCTGGATAAAGATGTGTAGGGTACTCAAACAGATCCTGTGGAAGAGGCAGATCTAGAAAGTCATGAGATGAAGTGGTGAATAATGATCTAACGATGCAATGAGCAGTGACATATAATAGTAATGATGGTCCTTCCTACTAAAGGCATAAGGTCTGAAATTTTGTGGGAGGGGACTAGTCAATTACATTGACCCTAGTGTTTTACTGGTACTTAATGTTATCAACCCCAAAAAGATGAAAGGCAAAGTCGACCGCAATAGAATTTGAAGCCAGAATATGAAGGCAAAATACTGCTAAGTATTTTGCCTGGTGTGCTAATGATCTGCTAACTTGCCACCTTATAATAATAATCCTTTCTACTATAGGTACAAGGCCTAAAATTTTGGAGGAGGGGACTAGTTGATTACATCAACCCCAGTGTTTCACTGGTACTTAATTTTGCTGACCCTGAAAGGATGAAAGACAAAGTCAACCTCAAAGGAATTTGAACCCATTGGACACGAAACTCAGCTTGCGAAGACTTATTGGGGCAAGCAAAAGCGAAATCGGGATGGCACCTGTGCCCAGTGTTGCCTTTCTGACACTTGTGCCCGCAGCATGTGTAAGGACTTTCGAGCGAGATCGTTGCCAGTGCCCCTGGACTGGCTCTTGTGCAGGTGGCACATAAAATACACCATTTTGAGCGTGGACGTTGCAAGTATCGCCTGACTGGCCTTCGTGCCGGTGACACGTAAAAGCACCTACTACACTCTCGGAGTGGTTGGCGTTAGGAGGGGCATCCAGCTGTGGAAACTCTGCCAAATCAGATTGGAGCCTGGTGTAGCCTTCGGGTTCCACCAGTCCTCAGTCAAATCGTCCAACCCATGCTAGCATGAAAAGCGGACGTTAAACGATGATGATGAACATGAAGACAGACAAAATACTGCTAAGCATTTTGCCTGGCAGGCTAACGATTCTGCCAGCTAGCCACCTTACAGTAATAATAATAATAATAATCCTTTCTACTATGACCACAATGCCTGAAATCGGGCGAGTGGGAGATAGTTGACTACATCAACTTCTGTGTTCAACTAGTACTTTGTTTTATCAACCCTGAAAGGATGAAAGGCAAAGGTGAACTGAGCTGTATTTGAACCCAGAATGTAAAGAGTCAGGAGAAACACTGCTGAGCATCTTCTCCCACACACTGACAATTCTGCCAGCTTGCTGGTAATTCAAGTTGATTACATTGACACCCCACACAGGACTTAACTGGTCCTTATTTTATTGACTCCCCTAAAAGGGATGATAGGCAAAAAAAAAAAAACAACCTCAGTGGAATTTGAACTCAGAATATAAGGAGCCAGAAGAAAATAACAACAACAACAAAAAAAGAGGGGTGTGGTTCAAGAAGATTTTTAAAA
>NC_068982.1:71526399-71537993 GCF_001194135.2 Octopus bimaculoides | reverse complement strand
TGAATTTCTAATTTGAAGGCATGGGGTTTTTACACACTAGAAAGATTTAAAAATAAAATTTCTTTACACACACACACACACACACAGATATATGAACAAAATAAGAACTAAAAACGACAATTTGAGAAATTTATGTTTTATGCTAGGTGATATTTTTCTTACACATACAACTATATATATATATATTATATGTAGACTTTATTTGAACCAGATGGAAAATGAAACTTATCTTAAAATGAGGTTGTTGCTGTTAAATTATCTCCCTTTATTCTAAGCTATCAATTTCTTTGCTTAGGAAAAAAAAAAATCATTTAAAAACAACACAGAGAACATGGTTAAAACAATTTCATATCCTGGACTTTTCAAACTAGCACAAACCAGGTTTAGATATGAAAATTTGTATTGTTATACAATATATTTTTTACATAGCAGGATTTTGCTATAAAAAAGCAATCACTGAGCCATTAAATAAGATTGGCGCCTATCTTTAAAATTTGAACGAAAAGCCTAGTTATTTATTTATGTTCATTTTCCTTTTTATTCAGCCTATTAGCAACAGTTGTAATATTCTGAAGCAATTTTCATGTCATTAAACAATTGAAGGACATGATCCCCACCCACCTGCCACAGGATTTGGGTGAGGTACAAAAAGTAGTAAAAACGGTCACTCACACACCATGTTTTCTCTACTACTACTACTCATCACCATCATATAACATCCATGTTCCATGCTGGCTGGCATGGGTTAAATGGCAGGATAGGACCTGATCACTGAAAGGGCTCTATTGTGCTCCAGTGTCTGCTTTAGCATGGTTTCTATGGCTGCATGGCCTTCCCAATGTTGCTGACTACTTACTTTACAGCATGTACTGAGTGCTTCCTTTATAATGCCACCAGCCACTACAGAGTTTATCTATACAGGTTGCAAGACTACAAACCCTGAGGAGGGGGAACAGCTTCTATACTAGACGAGGGTTAAAATTATGAGAAAAAGGGGGTCAGAGCAGAACAGGTTTCTGAAGAGAAACAAGACTGACAAAAAGACATTCAGTAATCATTAACCCTTGGACATTCAGATTGCTCTATCAAATGTAATGCTTATTTATTCACATTGTTTTCAACTAATCATGCATTATCTCGTAGCTCCAATATTCTGATGATGTGACTGGTTATTGTGAGAATGACAATATAGGGTAAGTGTGAGAGACCATATCTGGCCAGTTTGAACATAAAAGAAAAACAGGCAGAATAACACATACACACACACATATGGCTGGATTAACCCATAAACTGTGATAGGCCACCTCAGTGGCCAATGCGACAGTGCAACAGGCCATGGAAATAGGGCATGATCTCACCTAATTTTGATGACGTATAATGTATGCACACGATACCCTTTCACCCCAGAAACAGTGTAGCCGATCACAGAAGGTGTTAAGAAACACTGAGTATTTTTTTCGAGTGATAGATCGATGTTGACCTTTACCCAAAATAGGCTCAGCAGTTCGTGTTACATACAGCAAAATCCCAGCAGTTTATGGGTTAAATGCTAAAAGGTAAAAGTATTCAACAGTGAAAAGTGGTGTATGATTCACCTGGCTGTTAATAAAAACTGATCACAATTTAGCTCTCTGCTGTACACAAAAAAAGAGGGCAGTACTAGATTGCACAGTGCTATGTTTTAATGCTATAACAGAGCTAGGAAAAGAAATGGCAAAACTATGTCACAGTATTTATCCCTGCCTCAAATAACTACACAGATGAACTTTTCAAAAAATACCCACCATATTAAGCCTTTCTGTCTATATAATGTTCCTTAATAGCATCTTTGCTGAAATGTAATTAACCATGCAGTTAATTCTTAATATAGTCTTTTTGTAAACTCATCTGTTAAGATGGGAAGGAGGTGGGGAAACAGTAATTCAGGAGTCTATAAATTGGTTCTTTAAGCAGAAGTTGGCTGTGTTTCCATCATTCAGTAACCCTCTGTACCCTTATCAAGTCTAACGGTATCAAATGGCCAATAAAAAAATGTAACAAAATAAAATGAGAAAGAGAGAGAGAGAGGATGGATTCCATTCCTGACCCCACAAGCCGAATGTCAGCTGTGCTGTATTCCATCATATTTAGATGGAATTAAATAATTCAAATTTAATTCTAATGTAAATAATAATAATAATAACAATGATGATGATGATAATAATAAAAGGAAAACAAACCAAATATCCTATGCAAACATCTAATTATAAAGAGTAACAAACCTAAAATACCGAAGTGGATGAAAAAAATCTAGCCACTTTAAAAGCACATACACATACACACACACAAGATAAAACTTAATCCAAGTTTATCCTACCAGCCCATTTCAACTGGGTCTGCTAGCAATAAAGATAAGAAACATATAAACCTACAGAATTTCCTTGGTTAAAAATAAAAAAACGGAGAAAGAAAAAGAAAAAAAAACCCACCAAACCAAAAACAATTTTGTAGTTGGTTATTAATAAAATGGAGCGCTTCAAGGAAAGAAAACGAAAATAGGTTACTTGGAGGAAGGAAGAGGATCTTAGCGAATGTGTATATTTAGATCCAGACAAAACCAAGAGACAGGAAATTTCAAATGACACTCTTTGCAGCATACATTCTTTGAAAGCCTGATCCTACCAATGGTTAGAACTAATTACAGACTTGGCACCATGATCATTATTATTATTATTGTAATAGTTAGAAGAACAAAGACAAAGGAAAAGTCAAGCCATTTAATACCTGTCCTTTTGGTGCCAAGACATACTTGTATATCATGGAGAAGTAGTTTGAGAAGAAAAAAATACAATAACATTATTAATGTATGAGAATTAATAAAACTTTATGCAAACGTATGTGACCCGTCTTGACCAATAAATAGCAGCCTATTTTCTGGTAGTCATATTAGACTCCCTTTGCACTTGTCTAAAAATTGCTCACCTACAGAGAGTAATGTTGCAGTTATTTCTCCCCCTGTCAGTGAGTCATGCATTGGCTTTGCACCTTTAAATATATATGAAATAATAAATGCACCCTTTTACAGCCTAGCCAGGCTCATGGGCCCGGTTTCCCAGTTTCAATGGCGTATGTGTTCTCCAGCTGGACAGGACGCCAATCCATCGCAGCTGAGTAGACTGGAGTAACGTGAAATGAAGTGTTTTGTTCAAGAACACAACGTGTTGCCCGGTCCAGGAATCAAAACCACAATCTTACGATCATGATGTTAACACCCTAACCATTACGTCACGCGCTTCCACATATATGAAATAATAAGGTCCCTTATTCAAAAAGCAGAAAAGGATTAACGACAGGAGAAGCATCCAACTGTAAAAATACCTCAATAATGTAATCATCTAACCCATGCAAGTCTACGAAAACATATAAAAACGATAAAGAACAATCTAGCAATTAACAGAATAGAAAGAATCAAATTTACAACAATTACTCTTCATAGATAAGTCTTCAGAAATGCTTAAACCTTTTGGTACCAACGAGCCTGAAATTGCCCTTGACTTATAACCCAATTTTAAAGTCATCTAAATTAAAACCTATCAAAATGTCATTTTCCGCTAGGTTTCAAACACCAGATTAATAATAGTGATTTTACAAAATTCATCATTTTCAAAACTGATTGAAACAAAGGCAGTGCATTTCAACAAAAATATGGTAACTAAAGGGTTAACAACATGTTTACTGGAACAGAAGTAGGTCATCAAACATCCTCATTAATGCCTCTTTTCCATGCTGGTATGGGTTGGACAGCATGACAGTATCAAACAAGCTGCAAGAGCTTTTTACAGCTGGATGTAGCCCTAACACTACACGAGTGCATTGGGGACTTTTTTTTGTGTCACAGGTACTAGTGAGGTCACCAAGTAAATTGCAAGCAAAGAAAAAGTCCCGTTAACTGAGTGTGGGAAAGGTTGCTTGATGCCAGATGTTGACATGCTACACATTACGTAAGTGTGGGAGGGAGTAGCCAGAAAGAAGACTGAGGTGGTGAGGACAAGGTGCCAGAGTAAACTCTCAAGGTGCAAGGTGAGTGACAGAGAGAATAGAGACAGTGGATCAATGAGGGAGGAGAGATGGGTAACTTCATATGTTCAAGAATATTTGGGCCAGATTGAATGCTAAAGGGTTGAAGAACCAATTTTTGGCTCATCTCTAATCATCTGATTCTCTCTGCTTCATGTTAAAAGTGACCACATCCAATGTCATTCTAAATATGCAAACACACCATTGAAATCTTGAAGCTACAAGATGTGTAACTAATTCAAAATGATGTGAATAAATAGGTAATACATTTGACAAAGAAATCTGAATGTTAAAGGGTTCAGCTAAAGTTGGCAGTGCCTTTCCATCATTTATTGAACTCCGTCCTTTATCAGAGCTAACACAGCTATCAAGTAGAAAAAGAGATTCAATTCATGACCTACAAACAGAATGTCAACTGTGCTGTGTAATATATAAACAGAATAAAGTAAGGAAATACTAGATTGGACTTTATTATGATTTAATTAATTAGATTACAAATTGATTCTTCCGTTAGCGATAATTATGCTTGCAGGAAACTTGATAAATAAATAAAAAGTTTCATTATACAATATCATCAGCATCGTCTCACATCCGTGCTCCATGGGCTGGATGGTTTGACAGGATCCAACTAGCCTGAGGGGTCGGACAGTTTGACAGGAGCTGGCAAGGCTTTGATAAGGTTTCTACAGCGGGATGCCCTTCCGAACATCAGCCACCTTAGAGTGTACTGGGTACTTTTTTTTTTTTTATATGTGACACCAGCACTGGTGTTTATCAGACATTAAACTAGGCAAGCTAAAGCCATATTCTGAAACCTTGAAATGTGTGTCACCATAATGATGAAAACAAGAAAACCAATGAGAAAATTTATTATAATGTAAAGTAGGAATTTGGCTGTATGGTAAGAAACTTACTTCCTAACCACATGGTTCCAGATTCAGTCCCACTGCATTGGGCAAGTGTCTTCTGCTATAGCCTTGCACCAACCAAAGCCTTGTAAATGGATTTGGTAGACAGAAACTGAAAGAAGCACATCGTATATGTGTGTGTGCGTGTATCTTTGTGTCTGTGTTTGTCCCCTCCCTCCACCATCACTTGACAACTGATGTGGGCATGTTTATATCCCTGTAACTTAGCAGTTTGGCAAAAATGACTGATAGAATAAGTACTAGGCTTACAAAGAATAAGCTCTGGGGTCAATTTCTTCAACGAAAAATCCTTTAAAGACAGTGCTCCAGCATGGCCACAGGCAGATGACAAACAAGAAAAAGGGGGGAAAAAATATCACAATATTAACATCTTAAATGGTTTCAGTTTTAGTTAATGTCTTGTTCAAGACATGAAGAAGAGCCTGTAAAACCTAAAACCAGATCGTTGAATCAAGAGGATATGAAGAGAGACACTTCATGTTAATGACATTAAGAACTTTGGAATAGAAGAAAATATGCAAAATATATTTCTGTTCAGAAAAGAAAAAAAAATTAAAAAATGGAAGAACTCAGATATGAGAATCTGAAAGTTTTGGTAACCTGACAGTACTGGTTATTATTACACCAACTCATGACTCTACATTTCTATATTTTATCTTTTACTTAGCACTGCAACCATGGAATTATTTTTATCAGTCTCTTTTGCCAAACTACTATATGATGGGGACATAAACAAACCAACATCTGGTTGTCAAGGAGTGAGAGACAAACGTTTCTTTTCTCCTCTCTCTTTTCAAACTGGGGTGGCTATGTCTCTCCTACAGCAGGATACCTATTTGTTTCTCTATCATACTTGAACCTCTCATAATCTGACATAAAGCCACATTCCTGAATACCACTCAGTTAAGGAGGGGGGTGGGGGTCCCATCTAGCAAGCTACTTGGTGACCTCACTGGTACAAGTGCAGAAAAATAGCATTGAATATATTTTGTTAAATGGCTGACATTACAAAGAGCATCCATCTGTAGAAACCATGCGAATGCAGACAGGGAGATTCGGTGCAGCCCTCTGCCTCATCAGCTTCTGTCAAAAACTGCCCAACCCATGCCAGCAAGGAAAAAAGGCACTGAATAGTGATGATACAACAGGCTTCTACACTGCTTTCGTCTATCAAATTCATTCACAAGGTATTGGTTGACCCAGGGCTGTAGAAGACACTTGCCCAAGGAGCAAAACACACACACACATAAAGCAATAAGGGCAGTGAGTTGTGGAGTCGATGAAGTACTCCCACAGCCTTCATTTAAGGTACCCTTACTTTATAACTCTGTAAGAAAATGAATAGAGCAAACAGCACAGATTAGCTGTTATTCAAGAATTAGCTTCTATCCTTTAATCCCACTTTAAATTTAAAAAATTAAAAAAGAAAAAAGAAAATTACACTATGTAATGAAAACCTTAACAATGATCACCAAAGGATTAAAAAAAACAAAAAAAACTAAGGATAATTACACAAAGTATATGCAAACAGATTCCTAACTATTCTTTGCTGTACACAGAGAAAGGATTATTGAGCCCCACTTGAAACTAGTTTCCTTAAACCAGCCATCACACCCTTGTTAATGGGTATCCTTTCAACTACCTCTATCCCAGGTACTAACACCAATCCCCAACACCTGTTCACTTCATTAATTTTAGTGCTCATTTCTTCTCTACCCCCACCACCATCAACAACAACATCAGAGGTAGTTTTTCTCCCCACCCCGCCCACCATCCCTTCCCATTTTCAAACACTCGTCATGTTTACTTTCACTAGCCAACTCTTGCTGCTATACAGCATTACATTTTCTAACATCTCTACTTCACACAAACAGCCCTTTGTGTACAAAGAAAAACTTCAGCAGGCAAGATGAGTAAATATATACATACATAAACACACACACATGCACATATACTTAAACATATGCATATACAGACATACATAATATGCATATGTGTGTGTGTGTGTGTGTGTGTGTGTGTATCACATAGGTATGTATATAAAGAAAAGATTCTCTTTGAACCTCTTTTCTCTTCTCAGAAAGTAACCCAAATCTGTTTACCTGCAAGTAATTTCTCGTGACATTAATCAAAGAATCTACTGAGACAAACAGTTTTTTAAAAAAATATAAAATAAAATTTCTATTTTCCTCCTCCTGCCAAATCTCTAAAATCCAACATTAATTAGAAGCTTAATTAAAATAAACTCGAGATAAAACTCTTATCTATCATCTTTCACATATTTCTTTAGCTTTTGCTGCCTTCAATCTAAACTTAGTTTCAATTATCCAAGCATGTGAAGATTGCCAATTACAAACCCACCTCTTACACAGAAACAAAATCCCCAACAATCACTGAATTCTATTACAAATCAACAAAGAAGCCTCAATGTTATCACTCAACTTGCTGAAAATAGTAGCTAAATTCCCTTCAAATCACACTCTATGGACATCTTTAGGTGGTAATAGGCAGGATGGCTGTGATCCTTGGGTCACAAGTATAGCTCTGTGGTCTAAGAGGTTGCCTTGCACTCTATTGTTCCAAGGTTCAATCCTGGAGCATATTTGGGAAGTGCCTCCTATGAGAACCTCAGGATGACTTAATTTGCGAGTGGAATCTGGAGATGAAAATTGTATAGAAACCCATCATTATGCGCAAACATATCTTTTGCTTTATGTCTTTATTTTCTCTACCATAGCATGGGTTAGATAAATACACATATTAAAGGCATATTTTACAGCCAGATGCCCTTACTGTTGCTAACCCATACCTGTTTAACAAGGGACTTTTCAATCCACTTGTTTTTAGAGAGCAAAGCAAAACAGAATATAAACATTTACAGACAACACAGACTATACATGTATGCGTGTAGGTGAATATGCATGTGTGTGTATGAGAGAGAAAGAGACACATTTATATACATGCATACATACCTCCCTTCTGAAGTGCAGTGAATCAATGATCACCTGTAGCAAATCACTAATTAATGATGCTCTATTATTCTCATCTTGATTATATATCATTATTATAATCATTCAACATCCACTTTCCATGTAGGAATGGGTTGGACTCAATATATATATATATATATATAAATAAATATATATATATAAAATAGTCTGCTTAGTCATGGTTGATCTTGGGCTGAACAATAACTGCATTATGTAGGAAGTAGACTCCAGAAGAACCTTTGGTTCAGTCTTGCTGAGGATAAGATAACCACTCTGGTGTAGGTGCAATGATAAAAGGCATTCATTGCACTCCATAAAGTTGCTTGCAATAGGAAACTGAAGCAGTTAAGTGGCAAAAGGAAGGAGACAATATAATTTGTGCAGTCTAACTAGTTCACAACTTGGCTATAGACAGTAACATTGCTGTTTGCAGTTGATTTACGAATGATGATGTTATCATTTGTGATTGGGCAGCAACCAGTGATTGTTGGCATTTTCCTTGTCAACAAGTCATCTGCTAGTTTTGCACTTTTGAAAAATCCCTTACTCAAGGGAGGAGAAAAAAAAAAAGGCAATGGGCAAAGGTTGATAACAAGAATTGCATTCGACTGTAAAATTCCTAATTCCAATTTCCTCTGATCTAAGCCGTGCCAGCATGGAAAACATGTTAAACGAAGATTGCTCAATGGAGCTTCGGCTAAATGTTGCTTGCTAACCAAAAGGGATTAAAAGGGAATCAGGTACTAGAAGGGTGAGTAGGAAAACAAACACAACAAGGTATGAAGTGGAAATACTTGCAATAAGGTGGTGGGGAGGAAACACTTGACAGACAGTGCACTTGGTCGCACCAAGACTTAATGGTTCTAAAGCATGTGGGGTGTATGCGTTTACATTTGGTTAGTGCACTGAATGGTGTAGTGAGTGTCTATAGAAGCCTTCATCAAGTGAAAAGATATAGGAATGGCAAGGCGTTGGTAGGGGTGAGGTGGAGGTGAAACATCAAGTGTGTAAATAGAGTGGGGAGGGAAGCAGATCAAGTTTCTTTTATTTTCACATTTTATCCTAACTCAAGCACAAACATAGGAAGTAGAAAAGGTATTTGAGAGAAAGAACTACCATGTATATTGATCCATGGTGAAAGAGAAAGAAAGGTGGTGAGAGAGAGAGAGAGAGAGAGAGAGAGAGAGAGAGAGAGAGAGAGAGAGAGAGAGAGAGAGAGAGAGAGAGAGAGAAAGAGAGAGAGAGAAAGAGAGAGAGAGAGAAAGAGAGAGAGAGAGAAAGAGAGAGAGAGAAAGAGAGAGAGAGAAAAAGAGAGAGAGAGAGAAAGAGAGAGAGAGAGAGAAAGGAGGACAATGCAGAAAGGAAGTAGCAAGAAAAGGTTTTGAGAGAAAAAGGGAAAAAATGTAAGACATTGAGAGCAACGGGAATGAGGAATGGGGGGAATGAAAAAAAAAAAAAAAAAAGCTCAGGTGAGCTAAAAGCAAACAAAGAGAACAAGAAGGAGAGAGTGGATTAGAAGAGGGGAAACAAGAATGAAAGGATGAAAAACAGAGAAAGATTATATATATATTTAGAGAGAGACAGAAAGTGGGAATGAAAAAAGTGGTAATGTAGAAGAGGTGTGTGTGAAAGAGTATTCTGAATATACCTTGCCAGTGAAAGAAGCGCTATAGAAAGGCAGTAATCCCAAGGTGAAAGTTGGCTGGTCAGTCCTATATAAGACTATTCACACACACACACACACACAAACAAACAAACAAGTTTATTTGCTTTTCTTTGTTGTTGTTGTTGTTTTTATAAGTATACAGAAGGGTCAGCGGCTTTAAATGGTGAAAAGGTAAGAACTAGGGTTCAGGTTTGGTAGCTTTACAGGTAGGGATTATTATGTCAACATGAAAAGGAGCAACGGTGTGCTGGTAATGGCAGTGGCACAGTGAAAGGAAACTGATGGAAGTGTGCTCTCCCCCACCCTGCTGCTGCTCCCAGTGTGAAAAATCAATCAATGAATGCTAGGTTTTTTCAACATCTCTTTTCAATGTAAGACTGCAACCCACTGATGCCACCACCACTCACAACCTTTTGTGTTGTTTAGTGCCAGTTCAGCCCCTATTAAAGTAAGTCACAAGATCAAACGCATTCCAGCCATGATCATCCATCTTTCCCTTTTTCTTCACACTGTATTTAGAACTACATTTTCTTCCTTTCCTTGTTGCTCTTTAGCCCCAGGCTCATCATTATCAAGCAAATGTGTGATCAAAGGCTTTCTCACTATGATCGCTTTTGCCTTTGTTTCAGACACAAAGTTAACAGCGAATTGGCAGAGTCACTAGAACACAGGACGGAATGCCTAGCAGCAGTATTTGCCTTAGATTTCTGCATTCCGAGTTCCAATCCAACCAAGATCAATTTTGCCTTTCATCTTTTTTTTTTTGGGGGGGGGGGAATAAAATGGGTCATCAAATTGGTGGAATGGTAGAAACACCTTGTGGTATTTATTGCAGCTCTTTGCTTTCTGAGTTCTTGGACGGTAGACTTAATACCATCATCTACTTTAATACCACCATCCAATCCTTGGGTCCCCTTAGTAGAGAGTTCATTCCACTGCAAATATTCAGACCAGGTCTTTGGTTTTGGTTGGTTTAAAGACAACTCCCTTCCTTCCTTCCTACTCACCTCAAAGACTGGTAGGAAAATAAAGGGCAATAGGCACTGCCCTTAACTTCCTAAGCGGTGTGTGTGAATATGTGCACGGTTAGGATATTTGATTCATAGCCATAAAGTTATGAGTAATTCTTGGTAGTGTGTTATGTTCTTGAGCAAGACACTATTTTCACCTTACTCCAATCCACTCAGCTGGCAAAAATGATTTGTACTTGTAATCCAAAGGGCCAGCCTTGTCACATTCTGTGTCACACTGAATCACATTAAGCACCACATTAAGGGTTACACGTGTCTGTAGAGTGCTTGGCCACTCGTGCATTAATTTTACGAGCTAACATTTTGGATGACCAGATCAACTTAGAACTGCCATCACCATAACCGACAGAGTGCTAATTATATATATATATATATATATATATACACACACACACACACACACACATACATACATATACACACACACACACACATTAAATACAACACATTATTGGCCATGTAGTTAAAAAGTTTGCATCCCAACCATGCAGTCTTAGGTTCAGTTTCACTGCATGGGTACCTTGAGCAAGTGTCTCCTGCTATAGTTGTAGTGTAACCAAAACTCTTTAATGGATTTGGTGGACAGAAGAACAAAGCAACCTGTCAAACATGTATGAGTGCTATACGTCTGAAGTTGTAAATTAACATCACCATCATATAAATGTTGTTTGTTTCCAGTCTTCCGTAAAAAGCATGCCTGGCCATGGAGAAAATATTACCTTACTTGGAAACAGGTAAGGATTGACGATGGAAAGGGCATCTGGCTGTAGAACACCTGCCTCAACAAATTCCATCTGATCCAGGTGAAATGGTGATGTGGTGTGTATGTAAGTGTATGGACATGAAAGGAATGATGACATTGTGTTTTGGATTAGTCAACACCAAACTTGAACATCTGCAGGAAAAACACATACAGCTGGGG
>NC_068982.1:71515958-71526389 GCF_001194135.2 Octopus bimaculoides | reverse complement strand
AAATAATCAAGGATCATGCAGTGGTGGTGATTATGACGCAAGGTGGCATAGTAGAGAGAAAGGTCTCCTTTCCTCAAAGGGGGTCAGAAAGATAGATTTTTATGTAGTTATCATCCTCATTTTAATGTCCAATTTTCTATGCTCACATAGGTGGGATAGAATCTGCCACGGCAGATTTTCTACATCCTGATGCCCTTCCTGTCACCAACCCTCAACTGTTTCCAAGTAAAGTAATATTTCTCCGTGGTCAAACAGATTTTTCACAGATTTGGAAATGAAGGACACTGCTGTATGACAGTGACACTTGTTTACAGCTATCATGTGACATCAAGACAAGGAGATACCAACTGTCTCTGCTACAGGCACACACACACACAATAAGCTTCTTTCGGTTTCTATCAACCAAATTCACTTACAAAGCACTGGCTGTCCCAGAGCAATAGTAGCTGACACTTGGCTAGGGTGCCATACAGTGAGACTGAACCCAGACTAAATGTTTGAGAAGCAAACTTCTTAACCACACAGTCATGTCTACACCTATTGATTCTCTTAAGAGCAGATAAATCATCTCTATTGTGTGTGACCAGAATCAAGACCACATGTTCAATTATTAAATTACCAAACAACATGTTCCTACTCAGTGAGGTGGCTGTAACTAGACTATTCTATTTCATGCTGAAGTTTTAAACCAGACACACTGGACATTCAAAGAGTTGGACTTTTTATATTTGGCCTGTGATTAATAGACAAGTTGTGTCATTATTCTTCACAATGTGAAGCTGACTGATGCTAACTCAACACAAACAGTAGGACAGAACATAAAACAAGCCAATAAGCAATGCTCAATATTAATATGGCAACTAAGCAGCAAGATAAAACAAGGGTGGATTAAGATAAATTAGAATATATATAATTGGTTTGGCTATATAGATATCAAATCATATAATTTAGTAGATCGTTTCACCTGATGCAGAGGGGGGACTATGACTGCAGATGACACCAATTACAGAGAGACAGAAAGAGATAGAGAGCTAAAGAGAAGAGAATATGGTTAAGTGAAAATGGCCGACTTCTAAGCAAAGATATCTAAAATTAACAATAATAATAATAAAAACAAAAAGCAAGAACATAAATCAATGAATATAGGAGTGGTCAACTATTAAATGGAGACAAGAATCAATAGAGTTGTAACAAAGCAGCAGCAACAACGCTGAACTCACCAAACCACCACAAGTACCTTTAGTATGGCAGATAGTCACAAGACTGCTCTAGCAAACATGAACTGCCAAGGAAAGCTAAGATTACAGAATATTCAACAAGCGCAACTTAAAACAACAGGGCTCCCTTACCTGGTCACTAACTGTAACTTTGCTTGTTTTGGTGAATCTAACAGTAGGACGATAAAGGTACTGATTGCTCTCACTTTACAGCTACTGAAGTGGTTGACAACAAGAAGGGCACCCAACTAAAGCCTTTCTTTAACAATAGCTTGGAATATTTAATTTGGTTAGATGCAGATGTGGCTGTGAAGTTAAAAAATTTGTTTTGCAACCATGTGACTTTAGGTTCAGTCCAATATGCAGCACTTTGGGTAAGTGTCTTAACCACTTACATTGGGGGGGCCCTGCCCTAGAGAATGGGTCCCCCAAACGTTTTAAACCATCAGACTCTTCATGGAATCCTTGACCCCTTCATTGACCCCCAAGCATGTTACAAGAAAATAATAAAGTAGATGTGCAGTTTCAGGCATTTATCGACCCCTTGAATAGTCCCATCAACCACCAGGGGTTGATATTGACCCCTTTGGAGACCCCTGTTCTCGAATGACCAAAGCCTTCTGAGTTGAAATACCATGCAACAGATGCAAGAAGCTTAATGATGTGATGTTGTACATCAAGCAGACACTCCCTGAATCTATCTTCGAGCCAGCAGACAGATTCATCTTTCCTTTGCAAAGTTGAGGTTTCATGCAATGAATAACATTAATGAAAGTACAGGTGAAATGATCCATGATTTGTAACTAAACAGACAGGTGTTGCAAAGGGGCAAGGAACAAGTAGCCGTTTTAAATTGGATCTGACAAAGGATGAAGGAACTAATGACCAGAAGATCGAGAAAGGTTGGTGGTGTGTGGGTGGAGAACAGAAAGATGGAAGAAATGGGTCAGATTGATAAAAGGAGAAATTCTAGAGAATAGCACATTGGAGAGATCAGGTGGTAAGGGGAAGTGGGGGTAATGTGTGGCAGGGTAGCTAAGGGGCAGGAGGAAAGAAGTGTGGTTGATAGTGAGCTAGATCATAATAGGTTGGGGATGTCTTGTATGAGAAGGAAATGGAACATTTGGTGAAATTTAGCAACAGACATGGAAGAACTGAGATGGACATAATCGATCTGGTGAGTAGGGTGGCAAGGAAAAAAATTGAAGTAGGAGTAGAAGGGTGTGGGTTTTTGAAAAACATATGTGGTAAGGCAGAGGTGTTCAATAATAGAAATAGGTATCTAATAAGTTGGATGCTTCAGAAATGATAAACAGGAATTCTAAAAATGATGTAAAAAAGCTAACAAAGGAAATGAAAGAAGTAAGCTGTTCAAGAGTATAACCACTGTATAGCTCTGATGTGGAGTGTGTTAGCAAAATGACAATCTGGGCTTCAAGGTTACCAACAAACAATTTGGTGTGGTTGAGGCCCATTCTAGTACTCCTAGCAACTCCAGTGTCCTGTCTGCAGAACTCACTGAAAAAAATGGAAGCAGCCGAGTTCAGTGGAGGGTAGGAGATCAAGGTGTTGGGTTTGAGTGCAGTACAATAGCTCAGAAAGAAAGTTTGCTTACTGGAGTATGCCAACAACCAACTCAAAGGTGTGTTTGGGCATGCCCTTGTCTTGACATTATGTGATGACTGTCACCGTCATACAAGCAATGTCGTTTAGTTCCAGTTTTCCGTGCACATGACTGGCTATGGGGAAATATAACTTCACTTGGAAGCAGATGAAGCATCTGATTGTCTCAAAACTCTGCTTCAACAAATTCTGTCTGACCCATGAGAAAGTGGATGCCAAACAATGATCATGATGGTATACTGTTACGTTTAAACACAAGAGGGTACCAGAAGAATTAATAGAAGAATGCAAGAAATATGACTGCTGATATGGACATATAATAGAAATATATAATACCCACCATTAAGCAAATCATGTGTCTTACACCAAACGAGAAACCATATTCAATAATCAACACAAAAATTCTACGAGACTACTTTACTTACTAGAAATAGTAGCCAAGTCACCGAAGAGAAAAAGATGATACTTTACATAACATAGGGCTGAAAAGAAGCCAGAGTATGTCAATTTGGAATGTTTCTAATCACATGTCTGATCAATTAGGACTGACCTAGTAATATACAGCATTGAAATTGGTCCTTAAGTGTAACACAGGACTGAAGCATCATGTATATTAAGATGCTGGACTATGGCCCTACCAAATCAATGCAAATATATAAAAACAGACTTAAATGCAGCAATTATTTCCAGATATTTTCATTAGGCGGCCTCTGGGTTTTTTAATTGTAAATTTACAACAGTAACCAGCTTTTTTCTTGAATGAATGGTTGTTTTCTTTCATTTCACTTAAAAAAAAAATTTTGGTAATTTCTTAACTAGGTAAAAATTATCTTTGAAATCATCATTTGATGTTTGTCAACAACAGACAACCCAAATGTGGAAGGACACATTGCCAAACAGAACAAGTAATGAAATATCTGTGAACCAAATCACAAATACTGACAAGAGCTATGAAACTTTTAGTATCAACACCTGTAGAAAATGTACCCAGAGAAAAAGAAGGGTATAACAAAACAAGAAATCGCAGCAGCTGATAGAATCCACCCGGAAATGGTTACGCACCTTAGCAACAGAGCTGTAAACCTGGTTTGACAACACTCTTCACAGATAAATACGACTATCCTAAAATGTAGACACATACCAAAGTCTTAACAATACTAAAATCAGGAAAGCCAATAGACCACCCACCTAGTTACCAACCCGTTTCACAACTGCGCCGCGCTTTTCAAACTGCTGAAGTGAATCGTGCTCGTGCGACTGTCACTAATGTTTGAACTTCAAACCTCTACTGAATAAGCCAGTTTCAAAACAAAAAAGAAACACTTAAGAACAAATGTTGGCCTTCACTTCTTATATGGAGTCAAGAGGTGAGCAAAACTGAAAACAGGTGCTGTCTTTGTCTTCATAGATTTCTCAGTAGCCTACAATACTGTAAGGTATGTATTATCAGCCACCAGCCAGTCAGGTACTTTCCTTATGTCCAGAGGTTGACTACCAAGGCTTTCCAGCTCCCACTGTGTGGTGCTACATGCATACAGTGAGCCAGGCTCTCATTTCTAGTCCATTCTTTGGCATTATCAGCCCACAATGTCTTTGACAACATTTTACTCTCTTCCCACACAACCCATCAGGATGGTCTTGGTCAACTATATGTGGTACCTTGTATGTCCAAAACAAGATAGCTTTGTAGACTTCATTCTCATTAATATGCATCTATGGACTTATGGCTTTTCTACAGTATGGAGGATTAATGCCAAAATTTGCTGAAGTCATTAAATGCAAAAAAAAAAAAGTCTTTGAAACAAAATGGTACAAAAAAAAATACTAACTTGCATGGCCAAGAAAAAAAGAATTAAGAAAAGAATCAGAGCCCCTCAGAGATCAGTCCTGGTAACAAGCTTGTTCAATCTTTGTATCGATGATATGCCTGAAATAAGACCATTTAAATTAGGGCAGGCAGATCACATTTCCACAATCATGGACAGCCTAGCCAACCCACCAACATGATTGAATTGGAGATAGCATTTAGTAGAACAATTCAGGTTTGAAGACCTTTGACAAATGATCCCTGAACATGGATACCACGAAATCAGTGACGATTCCATTCTGTACCAACAGCTATTATGCAGTTACAGCCCAGTAATTAACTAATCCACCCAGAGAAGCACTCTGAATACCTCAGAGAATATTCAATATTCAGACATCTCGAAAACATCGAACAAAAATTATAAAAGAGGAACTTGACAATCAAGTTAGAATGTCTTGAGGAGCATCACAAACTGTTAGAAACATTTGCACTTGCCTTATGCTATAGCATAGTTGAATACCGTGTCCCTAGTATAGATATGTAGTTGCCCTAAATGAAATGATGTAGGTTATATCTCGTACTAATAAAGTGATTCCTTTGATCTGGCTACCAATAAATGAGCGTTATTGCTGCACCTCTCCGCCAGAGAGGAGACTTACTCAAAGGTAGCACCATCTAATCAGAAACACAAGTACCGTCATCATCATCATATATATCCATTTTTCCATTCTGGCACTGGTTTAATGGTTTGACAGCATTGAGCTTCAATGCCAGTTTTGGCATGGTTTCTGCAGTCTGATGCCATTTAAAACAAACAATACAGCACCCACTGCCTCAAGACTATAGAACAGTAAAAGAAAATTTCAACATTAAAGAAGTTTGGTGAGATGAATGGAAGAAGCACCCTCCTAGTAGTGGTGGGGCCTGAGTGAGGACCCCACTGTATTATTCATCAGTTTCTGTAATCAAACCAGAAAGCAGTGGAGATCTACAAGCAGGCTCAAGTTAAATTACAGCAGACATACATCAGAAAACTATATTATGCAGGTACCCCTAGAAGATGCAAATTATATAGATATTCCCACAATGTGTAGCTTACACAAAGCACCCCTATGTGATGCATGTTATGCAGGTATAGCTACAAAGACACAGGCTAGGCAGATATCCTCCAACAAGATACAGGTTATGCAGCTACTCCCTATAAGACAGTCTATGCAGGCATCCCAACAAAGGACAGACTGCCTTGTGTTGCACTGTCCAACCACTTTAAGCTTAGGGCAAATATGGAACAATCCATGAAGATGGCAAAGCGGACATTCTTTGAATACTTAACCCTTTAGCATTCGGCTTTCTAAGTCAAATGTAATACTTATTTAGTAACATTTTTTTATGATTAATCATGCTTAGAGCTACCATCTCATAGCTTAGAAATTTCCAAGAAGTGATTGTCTAGTTTTAGAATGACCTTGCAGCGTAAGTGTGAGATGCTGAATCTGTACAGCTTGAACACAAAATGGGTAGAATATTTGAGCCAATTATGGCCAGTTTAAATGTTAAAGTGTTAATGTAAAATACGGAGGAGAGACACCATCTAAAACAATAACCCAGTTGTAATAGTACTTACCACACAGTGTCAGCATGTCTAACAATTTTTCAGGACTGCTTGACATTGACAAATGGGCAAGTATCAACTACTACAGTCCCACATCAACCCATCCCTTGTGAGCAGATTTGGTTGACAAAAACTGGAGAAAAGAAAAGAAAACCCTGTTGCATGTGTATGCACATATATGTATGCATGGTTGTATGTGTGTGTGTGTGTGTGTGTGTGTGTGTGTGTGCGTGCGCACACCCGTCTTGATATCATGTGATGATTGTAAACAAACATCACCGTCATACAAGGTGTTGTTCATTTCCAGATTTCCTTGTAAAAACCTGTCTGGCCACGGGGAAATATTACCTTGCCTGGAAACAAGGGATTGCAACAGGAAAGGTATTCAGCTATAGAAGATCTTCCTCAAAAAAATGTAACTGACTAGTGTAAGCATGGAAAAATGACTTCAAATGATGATGGATTTCATTAGTTTTGAACGCCAAGGTAAACTGCTATCGATATAGCTAGAGAACGATGGGATCTATGTAATTGATGCACCCAAGATTCACTATACAAGATCAAAGTTTTCAGCAATACTTTCTACAACCCTATAGGTTATAGGATATCATTATATGCATGTATAATAGTACACAGAGGCATGGCTGTGTGGTTAAGAAGTTTGTCTTGCAACCGCAGGGCTTTGTGGTCCAGTCAACTGCATGGCACCTTAGGCAAATATCTTCTACTACAGTCCCAGGCTGACCAAAGCTTTGTTAGTGAATCTGGTACACAGAAACTGAAGGAAGCCCATCATGTGCAGTAGTGTAGTTAGTGGTGAGGTGTCTGATCAAAATAATGCTTTAATATATTCATTCAATGCCATAATAATATATAATGTAAATATTATACTTTGAAGCTCCCCCCATGAAGGGGAAGGGGCTAAACATAAGATCTGTCCCAGGCAGCACACACACTAGCTATGCTACTGCATGCATGTATATGTACACACATGAATGCATGCACACACACACACGTTTATATATATGTGCATGCAACAGATGACCATCACATAACTTCATGGCAAATCATGTTTACTTTCTTTGTTGACATTAGAACAGGTCACTATGCACTTTCAAAAATCTGAAATTGAGGGGAAAAAAAAATCCCTTACTTATCAAACAGGTAAGGGTTGGCAACAGGAAGAGTATTCAGCCATAAATTCCTACTTCAGATATATCCTACATCCAACCAACCCATGCTAGCATAAAAAATGAAAAGTAAAAAAAAAAAAAAATCATTAAACGAACAAACAAATATATATTTAAGGTAATTACAATATTGGCATTTGTAAAGAATAAATAAAATGTGTTTAAAAATGAAAGAAGCTAGTGTTTGGAACCTACTGGTTACAAGCAGGAAAAAAAAAAATTTTAATTTGGTACACGAAAAACCAAATTATTATATAAAAAAAGATAAACAAATTTAAAGGCACTGATAACAGCTGAAAAATAAGACTAAGATATGTTTGCAAGTTGTGTTTATATAAGACAAGTAATTGAGTAATTTGGAAGGACGGAAAAAAATTAAAATCAGAGAAAGACTAAGTCAGCTTACCGTGATTAGAGCAAAAATGATAAGTTTGACGCACATACACACACATATATACATCGTTTTAAAACTCGAAGCAGATAAAGCTATAAATTATGGTTTCAAATTTTGGCATAAGGCCAGCGGTTTTGGGGAAGGGGGTAAGTCAATTATATGGACCCCAGTGCTCAACTGCTAATTGTTTCATTGACCCCAAAATGATGAAAAGCAAAGTCAACTTTGGTGGAATTTGAACTTAAAACAAAGACAAAATGCTGCTAACCATTTTGCCCAGCGTGCTATCCATTATGCTAGCTCGCTGCCTCATAAAGTTATAAATAATCTTTTCTACTAAAAGCACAAGACCTGAAATTTTGTGGGAGGGCATTAGTTGATTACATCAAACCCAGTGTTTCACTGGTACTTAATTTATCAATCCCGAAAGGATGAAAGGTAAAGTCGACCTCGGCAGCATTTGAACTCAGAATGTAAATATAGATGAAATGCTGCTAAGAATTCTGCCAACTTGCCGCCTTGATAAAGTAATAAATAATAGCATGTAAATATTGTGTTAGAAAGACCCTTGGATGCTAAAAAGTCTAAAGCTACCGATGGGATTTGAACCTACAATTGTAAAAGTGACAAACATTCTATCAATGTGCACCAAAGCAAACCTTTCAATTTCTCCAATTTAGAAACTTGGCTGTCATCAGTGAGAATTCCCCCTCTCTCTCTTTGGGAAAGAGGCACAAGCACATACACAGACATATACACACGTGGCAGTAACTTCCGCCTACCAAATTCAATTACAAAGCTTCGGTCGGCTCGTTGTACAACATAAACTCTCTTTCTTGTGTGTGTGTGTGTGTAAATATGCATATATATCTATACAGGTGTATGTAAGTATGTACATATACATGAAAATACTGAGTGCAGAAGACAGGTATTTCTCATAATGAACATGGTCTAAGATTACAATGCCAGGCCACAGCTAATAAGGTCAAGCATATCAAGTTAATAGGCAAAAATTTAGTTCTTCAGGGCAATTTCCAAAGAGTGCCTTCCATATAGAGAATCAAGGTCTAAGCATTGGATACCATTATCCTTTGCTGGTTTACCTAGCTGTAAATACGTGAAATTTCAACACAGGAAAACAACCGTACCTAGAAATACACGACGCATCAAGAAATACTTTTTAAAGTTTCATTTAAAAAGGGGACAACTCAAGATAGTAAAAGCACAATAGATGCAAACATCTTTTGCATTGATGTTCGTAAAGGGTAAAGACCTCCTCCAAGGTACAAGTCTGGGTATGGTTATTTATGGGAAGACTGGCAGTCGCCCATGCATACCGGCCTCTCCCTCCACACCACTGATGTTATGCAAGGAAAAGACAAAGACCGATACAGCTTGGCATCAGTGAAGTTGCAAATCATTTTGACAGCTGAGTAAACTGGAGCAACATGAAATAAAGAGTGTTGCTCAAGAACACAACATACAGCCTAGTCTGGGAATCAAACTCACTACCTCATGGTTGTGAGCCTGGCACTCGAACCACCGAGCCCTGCACCTTCAAACAATCAAAAAGCATAACAAAGCTGTAAGAGCTGCTCCAACAGGGATAGACATCTGTTAAAGGCCATAAAGCTTCCGTAAGGACGTTTGCTGCTGTTTGTGATGAGCATTCCTTAAATTTGGTCTGGTATTCAGGTCATAAAGTGCAATAAGATATGGCAGAGACTTTATCACTCAACTGTACCATAATAACAAGGCATTTATTTGAAGAATTCCACATCAAAAAGCAACAAGTATACCAGCAGAAAGCCAAGAAGCTATATATTAAAAAGCCAGCATAAAACAATCGAGTCGCTTGTAATATATTACGCATCTGACAGAAAGCAAGCAAGCCGGTAGCTGTATATCGCAGCTGGCAGAAAGCAAGCAAGCCGGTAGCTGTACATTGCAGCTGACAGAAAGCAAGCAAGCCGGTAGGAATATATTACGCTGCTGACGGCCATATAATTATATGGCCAACAGACAGCAAACAAGCTGGTAGGAATATATTACGCTGCTGATGGCTGTATAATTATGTGGCCAACAGAGAGCAAACAAGCTGGTAGGAATATATTATATAGCTGACAGAAAGTGATCTAGCTGATATAGTCTTATATTATACAGACAGTAAGTAAATCAATATACACATATTATATAGCTGATAAAAACCCAATCATAAAATACTGACAGCCAACAATCAAGTCTGTACTTGCATATTATACAACCAGTAGAAGACAGCAACTGAGCTAGTAGCTGGTTATATCACAGCTAGTTTACAGCCTGTACATGCTACACTACCACGGTCAACAGACAGCAACTGTAGTAGTAGTTACTTCACAGCTGGTAGACAGCGACCGACCGAGCTGGCAGTTGCTGCACGGCCGACCGAGCCGACAGTTGCTGCACGGTCGACAGACAGCGACCGACTGAGCTGGTAGTTGCTGCATGGTCGACAGACAGCGACCGACCGAGCCTGCAATTGCTGCACGGCCAACAGAAGCGACCGACCGAGCCTGCAATTGCTGCACGGCCAACAGAAGCGACCGACC
>NC_068982.1:71509917-71515145 GCF_001194135.2 Octopus bimaculoides | reverse complement strand
ATTACAGCCGGCAGCTGTATATTGCAGCCGGCAAAAGCAGCAATCGAGCCGGTAGCTGTATATTACAGCCGGAAAAAGCAGCAATCGAGCCGGAAGCTGTATATTACAGCCGGCAAAAGCAGCAATCGAGCCGGTAGCTGTATATTACAGCCGGCAAAAGCAGCAATCGAGCCGGTAGCTGTATATTACAGCCGGCAAAAGCAGCAATCGAGCCAGTAGCTGTATATTACAGCTGGCAAAAGCAGCAATCGAGCCGGTAGCTGTATATTCTGGCCAGCAAACAACAATCAAGTTGGTAGCTGTATAATACAGCCAGCAAACAGCAGTTTAGCTGGAGGCTATATGTTACAGACAGCACGCAACAATCAAGCTGGTAGCTGTCTATTACAGGCAGAAAACAACAATCAAGGTAGTAGTTGTATATAATGCAGCCAGTAGCTATATATCACATAACCTGTAGAAAACAAGCCAATGGTAGTCTCATTCCTGGCTGGTGGTGAATAATTTAGGGGATGCTACATGTTGCATAAATTTTAATCATAACCTAACAGAACGCAAAGAGTGGAGTAAGTAAGCTTTTAGAAGATCGACTCACCTGCTTGTCTTTTAAACAAGTGTTGGTGAGTGAAGAACCATATTCTGCAACCTCATCAATGTTACAAACAAAACCTTAATTTCTAAAGCAAACTAATTAATAAATCGATCTATTTCAATTACTCGTTAATTTGCTAGAAATAAAGTTTATGAAGCAAGACCAAAGAGTATACACGGATCTGTTTTACATTACACTGCACACGTTTTACTTATGAACACGCGCATATTGGCCCAAGAGAATTTGCTTTTCATCACAAGTCATGAATTTCATGGAACACTGCATTTTCAATGATATATATTAACAATATACATAAATTATTTATAATCATGTATATGCATGTATGTACATATTGTAACTCAGTTCAATATTCAACAGCTTATGTTTATAGCTACATAGGTGTAGGCATTGCTGTGTGGTTAAGAGACTAACTTTGCAACTACGTCGCTTCGGGCTCAGTTCCACTACGTTGCACCTCCAGCAAGTGTCTTCTACTGTAGCTCCTAGGTCAACCATTGCCCAGCAAGTGAATTTCATACATGAAAGTGGTGTGAAATCCCATTATGTGTGTGCATGTATCTGTTTGTCCCCCTACCACAACCTCTACTTGTTTGTTTATGTCCTTATAACTTAGTAGTTCAGTAAAAGTAACCAATACAATACACACAAGACTTGGAGAGAGAGAGGAAAAAAAATCACCGGGGGTCAATTTGATCAATTAAACGCTTCAAAGTCCAACAACTGAAACGAGTAAATAAAGATAAAAGGTAGGCCGCAGACATGGGTGTCTGGTTACGAAGTTTGCTTTGGAACTATGTGTTTTTGGGTTTGCTCCTACTGCTGCGTGGTACCCTGGGTAAGGGCTGTGCTCTGTTGTAAACTCTGACCACTTATCTTGTGAGTGAGATTTGTCAGACAGAAAGTTCATGACACCCATAGGCTTGTGCGTGCGAATGTTTATATTCTGTGCTGAACTGAGTTACAAACAGTGTTTGTTGATAATTCCTTGTTAAGCAGTCATCCGATAAACCTGCACTTTCGAAAATGAGTGGAATGAAAACTTCGACTTGAAAAACAAGGGTAGCCTGCTCTAAAACATTGCTTCAGTAATACATTTTCACTTAACCCACCATGGTTAAATGGAAATAGACACCTAATGAGCAGATAAACGAACATACAGTTACCATTAAATACGCACTAGTTATAATGACTAATCAATCAAATACTGCCCAAACAAAATAGATTTTTTAAAAAATCACAAATAAGAAAGAAGACCATGAAAGAAAATATAGTCACTAAATATTGGGCCAAATTCTTATCTGCTCAAATCAAAACAGCCTTAACATCTTTCAGTAAAGTCAATCGATTTAGTAAGCGGGGCCTCGCATCAAAGAGGGGAACTGGTACACTGTAAAACCACCGAGACGAAGGCCCTGAAAATGGTGTGTACTCTTTATGTCCCCTGAAATCTACTGCTGTTCGGAGTTTTTGACTGGCAGCACTTGTGCAAGCAAGCTGTTTACAAATCTCCAGCATAGGCAAGTTTTCATTCATAGTTGGCTTTACGGGTTAGAACATAGAAGGAACAAAAATTCAAAAACTGTAGAACAGACATTGACAGAAAAAAAATAAACATACTTTATGATCCAATGGTTTGGGTCCGTAACGTAACAACTGAAACATAATAAATTTCATTTTGATGTGATGAGCATGTGTGTGCAGACATCCGTGTACATTCAAAACCCTTGTAATTGATTCACATCACCAAGATTTTCCATAGTCTGATGAAGCAGAGACCTATCTCGGATCAAAGGTGTTCCGGTTAAGATCATCTTAACAATTTTTCTAAGTCAGAGAGACTAGATTGTCCAACATATTCTTTCTTCAAAACAGCAGGGTTGAATGGCAATGGTCATGTAGTGGGCTTCTCTGTTAGTTCATACATGATGTTTATTACAGATCCAAACATGGTAGAAAAAGACAATATTGCAAAGACAGGTGCCTAAAGCCATGCGACAAAGATATCTTGCTGTGTGATGTCTTTGACATTAAATGAAATAAAGTAGAAAGGGTGACTTGGTACAGCTTGAGAGAGGTATTTAGAGTGCAAACTAGCAGGGAAGTTTACAAGTTGAAATGCAACAGAATGTATGAGCATGGTAAAAAACACTAAGTCACTGGATATGAAGAAACAGCCTTAAAATAAGATTATGAAAGAAACTGCAATTATTTAAACAAGATGAACAGGAATGATAAAGGATTCCGAAACCACAAAGAATATGGAACAAAGTAGATTTGCTTTACAGGCTGAATTATTTAGCCTTAATTTCCGTTACGCTGTTTCAATTCTTATACCTGCAACAGCTATTTCTCTCCCTTTCTCACATCACATATGTACTCACACACACATACACACAGAGGTTGTGTTTGAAGTGATCACTCAAATCGGCTAGCGAATACGTTTACAGTTCCGTAAATCTATCACGATCAATACAATGCATATTAACAAAAACACGATTGGTGCATAAAGATACTTGACAGTGCAGTATTTGACAATATCTATAACTACACTCTGGTCAGTAAAGACCTACAGATTGGGGATCAAACCAACTGAAACATTTCATAATAAACAATTACAGCTAACTTTAAAAAAAAATGGTTGTGTGGACTGCAGGTTGTCATGGCAGTAGTGATGCACCACTTTGCATCAGTTTATTACGGAGTAAATTCATTGATCAAATGGTGTGAAACTTTGATTGCGTAACATCCACAACTATCAAACTGAACTGCAGGAAAACTTCTGGCTATTTTAGCATCAAAGCGGTGAGTGGGGAATGCAGAATTTAGGACATAGGGAAATATATATATTACATACACACACACACACATGTATATATATATATATATATATATATACACACACATACATATATACATAGCTAAGCCTAATTTGGTGAGAGAGTAAAGGTTTTTGTGAAATCCAAATGATACAGATCAGATTTAACTTTCTAATTTCTTACCGAAGAATTCAGATTATATATATATATATACATCCTGTGATTAATGTACCAACCAATCAATCGCTCAATGACCTCAGATTTATAGTTTGTATGGATCACCTGGTGTATGTAGCCTATATGGATTACTATCCTCTTTGCTGGACATTCCATTCCATTACTCAGGTGTTATCACAGATATTGGAGCACTGACTCAAGTATTTGCCTGGATTTCTTCAAACTCATTTTCGTTCATTATATATATATATATATATATATATATATATATATATATATATATTGATGGGTAGCCTTCAGCCTTTTCTCTCCATAGGGGTTTTTAACCCAGAAATTTAAACATTTATAGTTTTATCTGCTCCAAGTTACACTTTAAAAAATAAAAGTATGCATACACACACACACACGATTTATTAGACATACAATGCAAAATGTTTAAACAGTGCAATGATTGGTGTAGGTGTAAAAAATTGAAAGAGTTGATTACAACCTGTCCTGGAATAAAGTAATTCACAAGATGTAAATGATAGATAGGTACTAGATACAGGCAGCGATGAAAAGAAGTGTACTGCTGATGAATTTGACATTTAGATCAAGGATGAAGCTTGTAACAATTTCTCTTGCCAAAAGCTGCCATATCAACAGAAGGAAGAATCTCAATAACAATGCAGGTACAAAAACAACAACAAAGAAGTGAATAATAAAGGGTATATATACAAGATGGGAAAAGGAAACGAATGTGAATTGTTTGCAAAGAGGCCAAATGATATCGATACAGCTACAAGAAGAGTAATTCTTTCTGCTATATGAAATAAGTAGTAATAATGATCATTTTGCTCGAAACTAACGGCTTTGAGGTAAAATAGTTATTTATCATGAAGGAAGCGTTAGTATAATAACAGTGGGCGCGAGTAACCAGCTAGTTTAAGACTATTTGGGGAGGGATTTTGCAAGGTTTAATGGATTAAATAAAATCAGGATACATAAAAATTTTCAGTGTTTGAAAATAATAGTATAATAAAAGCAGTAATTTATTAATGAGCTAGTGATTGTATTTCAATCAAGTAAGTTTAAAATGTGGCATCGGTGTTGCTACGAATAATATTTGGAATATCCTGTGTGAATGCGAATGGATGCGTGTATAGTATTTAATAATAATGATTTATTTGCCTAGGGGGCATCAGATGAGGAGGACATTACAAAGACAGTTTACAATTTGTGCGGGGATTTACATAAATGAGGGGGGGGTAAAGGAAAAAGACGGTGAGATGAGATAAAAGTATACATAATATAAAGAACAGAAAAAAAGCATATTTCACTTGAATACAGAATAAATAATGCAACAATGGGAGAAAATATTCGTTTTTGATTTGGCCGGCTTTCGATCGGTTGTTTATCAACCAACAGGAATACTGAGGGTGGGGATTTGCAGAAAATCGAGGCACGAAAGCATCGGTGAAGGAACTCGACTTAACACCGATATAGGACAGATGCGTAAGCATGTATGTACGAGTGCCTGAGTGAGCGTGTTTGACCACCTTAGTAAACGTGTTGGGACAGTAAGGCCTTCTGAGCCGAGAAGAAGCGCCGAAACGTATACTGAAGGAGGAAAGAGAGAGAGG
>NC_068982.1:71508612-71509873 GCF_001194135.2 Octopus bimaculoides | reverse complement strand
GGGGGGGGGGGGTAAAATACCTGAAGCGTGGTGAAATAAGATGAGAAAGATGGGAGAAACGAGGAAAAGGGAAGAAGCAAAGTATTGACAAAGAATTGGAGGAGAAAAGCGGTCATAAAAAAAAATAAAAGCTGGCCCCTGCAGTCTATGGCAAAAATGGGTCTCGTTGCTTCCATGATGGGGAGAAATAATGGCTTACAGTGAGTCAAGTATTTTTTGTGTTTAATGTGGTGGTGGTGGTGGTGGGGGAAGAGAAGGAATGATTCTTATCAGTCGGAAGGGGGATAGAGGAGGAATTAATTTAAACAACAACCGGTCATTTATTATCTTAAGTCTGCTGTCCAGGGATAAAATCTCTCTCCACGAACAGAACTGAAACAACACAAGATATTAATGAGAGATGGTGGCAGATAAGCAAAGAGTCTTAAAAAGAAACAATTTAAATATCAAAGCAACAAAAGAAGTCCAAATAGATAAAGATACCTCATAATATATATAAACACGCACACATAGGTATATATATATCTTTAAGAAAATTAAATACGTATACGACGCTCTAATATATATATATATATATATATACACATATACATACATACACACACACCTACGTCTACTGAAAGGTTAAACACTGATGCATACAAATATAGAAGTTTGTGTCATGATCATTAAAAATAGGTATTTATTAATGGAGACAGAAAAGTTAATGGTTTAGAGAGAGACGTGAGTTTGTTATAATTTAAATCCTAACGTCTCCGGATTGGATTTACTCCGCCCAAATGACTTAATTAAGTCGAAATAGCCTCACTAAGGAATAAATAAAAGTAAAAAATAAAAAAAAGGAAAACATTAACTAAATAACCACAAAAGCAGAAATCGAAAATTACTGGAGATGATTAAGACAGCAAACAAGTAATCATAAGAATAATAAAAAAATATCTTAGAAGAAACATTTAATGAATTAGAACCATTCAATGAAAGCAAGCATATATCTTCCATCTTCGTTTTTCTGAAATAAATAATCATCACTTAAAAAGGGCGTAAATGAGGTGGGGGAGGGCAGAAAATATTTTGGGGTTAAAAAATAAAACCACAACAACCGCAAGAGACAAAAACAGAAGGAAAAGAAGAAGAAGGGAAAAAACAAACAAGCAACTGCACTGAGTTTAAGTAGCCAATTTGATGGGTAGTAAGCGATGTTTGCTTGCTTGCTTGTTGTTTAGTTAGCTACCTAACTCCTATATATATATATATATATATA
>NC_068982.1:71505436-71508602 GCF_001194135.2 Octopus bimaculoides | reverse complement strand
GTGTGTGTGTATATATATATATATATATATATTGTGCTTGACGTGGGATTCTAAGCTTTCTTGGTTATTTTCCCCCAGCTCTGGAGGAGTAAAAGAGAAAAAGGACAGAGAGATATAGAGAAGGGGCTGCATCATTCGGCCACCATCACACCAGTGACTGGGACGTCACGATGTCTCGACAACTGTTAGGAAAGAGAGAGAAAAAAAAAAAAAAAAAAGGTGATTTCTTTTATCTAGTAATTTTAGTCACGTAACCACAGCACTGCAAGCACTGGGCTGTTTCTTCTGGAATCATTTTTCGATATTACAAACAAGGACTAAAATACATAAAAAAATTTTTTTTTTTTTTTAAAGTATGAATTCTTCTCCCCACAAAAGAGATTTATTTATTTAGATGTAAAGTCACCGTTTAAATTAATGTGGTGGTTGTGTGTGTTTCTTAATAGGATGTGTGAGGGAGGGGACCGAACCGAAACGCATCGATAATTTGCAGCTCGTCCCAAGGGGTAAGTTATCGACTCCATTTATTTTAAATACAATGACAGATGGCAAAGTAACACCGAAAACAACAGCCCCACGAGTGGTGAGGGGAGCGTCAATAAAAGTGTAATAACAAGCAACCTTGAATAAATTAGCTAGGGAGAGAGAGAGAAAAGAAGGGGGGTATCCAAATACAAATAGGGAACAGCATAAAAAAAAAAAAAAAAGGTATAAAGCATTTAAAAATCTTTAAAATAATCACTCTGTTATTATTATTACTATATCTAAATTTTGTTTCCAAATCTTTTATCCTCCCCTTCATTCATTAAAAATAACCAAATTAACAAACAAACAAGTAACTGTCACAAACTGAGGGCTCACTCTGTATAATGAGGAACGTTTGGAATTGGCCCCGCATTTTGTGACCGAAGTGTGTTCAACGACTGTTTCGTACACGCTCGGAGAAGGCTAGCTTATATATTTATATATGTGTGTGTGTGTGTATCTAGCATTATTTATTTGCCATCGGTCAGTAGTTGCCTAGAAGAAGAAGAAAAAGGATAAGTTCAGATAACGACATGCAAATAAATCCAAACGACACTAATGACCAGGCCATACATTAATTGTTAATAATAATAATAATTAACACAACTCTACGTTTAACAAATAAGGAAAATCAACTGTACCATGATATAGTATAGACAAGAGTGAATACACATTAGAAGCAGTTTTCCGATAGTCTACCATATATATTTATTTATATATATTATATATATATATATATATATATACAACATGTGCATTGGACTTCAGAAATGCATTCATTAAGCAAAGAGTGATGGGGAAGGGAAAAACCAGAGGGTAACGGTGTTAAGGGACCCCATAGGAAAATAAGAAGGAACAGCGGGAGGGGTGCGCTGTCGCACAAGCAAACACCGCAAGGAAGGCTAAATTATCTTCTTCTAGTCGAGGTTCAAGAAACTGGAACTACATTTCCAAGCATTCTCTGGGAACTGATAAAATAAACAATTTGTATCTGCAACGTTATATATATATATATATATATATAATTACAAACGTGTGTGAGAGGGGGGGGAAGAGAAGAGAGTCCGCATTGTCAAACGGTTCGTAATGATCCTGTAAGGTCAAAAAGAAGAAGAAAAAAACAAGAAATCAGTGCAAGATGAAAGAAATAGCAAAAAATAACACTGTTAGAAGTAAATTGGAAATTCCTGACGCTTTTTGGTTCAAGGATCAAATCATACATACATACATGCTGCATGAGTGGAAACAGATGAATCATACTATATATATACACACACAATGTTTAGTTAAGGCGAAGATGTACTTATGTATGGTCCATGTGTATTTACGATAGAATAAAGGTGTTGGAAAGAGAGTGGGGAGAGAGAGAGAGAAAGATTGAGAGGTATCAGAGACTAGGGATTCCATTAATGCCAAGACAACCAGTGCCCTGTTAGTAGGTCTATCTTATAAGAGTTCAATAATAATAAAGACAGAGTAAGCAGAAACAAATATGAAGAACCTTAATATTAGATCTTCCAGTCATTTGGAGGATGGAGTGGGTAAAAATAAGTAAATAAATAAACTCAATCAGAACTTTTAACGAACTCCTAACGACAAGAACCATGAGTTTTAATGCTACAATATTATATTTAGATTCTGCTCTAATATTATAATAATATTTAATAACTATTAATTGATGACAAATTATTTAGTGACAAAAGGGACTAACACAGGTAGTTGTGTGTGTGTGTGTATATATATATATACATATATATATATATAAAAGCACGTATGGGAAAAGAGAGAGAGAGGAAAACGATTGCTTTTCGGTTATATGGAAACATAACGTCGCTTAAAATTTCGACCCGGGCTTTCCCTGGTGATTTGTTTCCTCCCTTCCTAAACCTAACTCCCACCTAGAATTGGCATTAAATAACTACACACTACATATACAAACACCATCGACCAACTTCACAGTTGTTAGTCACTTGCTTTTTTTAAAGTTAGTCCTACTAGCTGCTTAAATATAAAAACAGACACGTACGCCTTGTGTACGTATATATACATATATACATATGAGTGCGTGCGCTAAAGAAGTCGGTATTGAAATATTAATTCAGACACGAAAAAAAAAAAATGCTTCAGCTATTTAGAAATGTCAAAACGAATGATAATTTAATAATTTAGAATGGGGAAATCTGTTGCCGATACAATGTTCGGGGGTTAAATGAAACCAAGCATCAACATGACTTACCAATTCCTATACAGAAATAAATGATTTTTATATTTCATATACATACATGCACACACACATAAAGTAAATATATATATATATATATATATTTATAATATTTTTCATACAGGAAGATTGAAGGGGAAATCGGTGCATAACCTATCATATATGCGTATGTGTATACATATATATGCATATGTTTGAGGTTTTCACATACACACATGTGTAACTGCAGTATGATTTATAAACATGTGTGCAACGACGTTTTTGTACACACGTTCTTGCACATACCTTCATATACTACACGTGTATGCCATGTATACATGCACATATTCCTTTGTAAAGGCGCAACCTGAAAAAGTACAGATAGATAGAATCTTATACATATCTGTATAGATAGAATCTTATATGAATATATATATATAT
>NC_068982.1:71504314-71505216 GCF_001194135.2 Octopus bimaculoides | reverse complement strand
ATTTATATAGATACAGCCACCGACCCACTGGTGATTGTGTTTGTCCCTTTTCTGCTTCGATACCAAAACGTTTGTTCCCCATCGAAAATTCTTTTCTTGTTCAATTTTTTTTAAATATTTTTTTATACATAGAGTCACTTCGAAAACATAATTTAAATATAAGAATATTTAGAAAAAAAAAACATCATTATATAAGAACGAGGTGTTTTGAGACACGGAAAAGAGAGTGAAAGAAAGAGGAAAAGAGGGAGAAATAAAAGTAAAATAAAATAAACAAAACATATATTCAAACAGAACACACACATATATATATATAGATAGATATATATATCTCAATACAACTAATTAATAACATATAAATACATTAAAGGGAAGAGAGATTCGCCATAGATCCTTATTTTTCTCTCATGTTGGTTTTTAAGGAATTTTTGTGGGTTTTTTGTGGAGGGGGAGCTTTTTTTTTGTGTGTTTTCTCTCTCTCTAGCAACTTACATTTGAAACGGTGAATTTTGATAATCCAAGGCATTTTTGTTCGGCTATGTCACGGTAATAGCAACAACGACAACAGTAATAATAACAACAGCAACAGTAGCAGCAAGAATAAGGGAGACATTGATGCGATGATGTGCATGACATGGGGACTAACCACACGAGGCCGCCATAACTTTATGCAAATTTCAACGGAAGAAGGCGAAGGAGGAGGACAAGGAGGAGGAGCGAAGAGTGGGCAGAGACGAAGGAAGAGTGAAGAATAATAAACGATATAAACACGAAAGGAAGGGGAGAGAGACTAAAAGACTAATAGAGAGAGGGGGAACCGCTTGCGTGAACATATGTATGTGTTCGTGTGTCTATGTATACAGATATATATATATATATATATATATATATATATATATATA
>NC_068982.1:71503570-71504304 GCF_001194135.2 Octopus bimaculoides | reverse complement strand
ATATATATATATATATATATATATATATATAGATATATATATGTGCGTGTATGTATATATGCATGTTTATCTATGTATGGTTGCGTATCTATGTATACGTGTGTGCTCATATATATATATACACGTATCTATGTATGTGTGCGTTCATCAGCGCGCGCACACGCGGCTCTCTTCATCAGTTGAGTAGTGGAGTGGACCGGCAGCCCCAACTGCGCTAATACCACTGCTATCATACTGATATTATTATAGTATATTATATACTTACTATACGGGGGTAACTGTTGTTGATATACGCATACAACACACTAATACTCATAATTATTATATCGATAATATATACAGAAGCAAATTTCCTTATTCTTTCAATGAGATAATAAACAGAAATTCTTAAACGAAACAAAAAAATAAATAAATAAAACAAATCCAACAAATTACAGTAGTAGCAGTAGTTTTTTTTTTCGGGAGTAGTATCCTGCGAGGTATGTGTGTGTCTATATATGTGTGTGCGTGATCACATTGAAATATATACTAAGTGTACGGCAGTAAAAATGTATTTCTCTTTTTAATGAAGTATGAGCGGTTGTCGGATAGTCTGGGTGCTTGCTTCTGTGTAAGTATGTCTATAAAGGATGCTGCTTTTAGCGGTTTCGATTTCAGCTTGAAACTGTCTCACTTCACATACGTTGTTAATGATTGCTACTGCTGAAATATATATATATATATATATATATATA
>NC_068982.1:71498732-71503317 GCF_001194135.2 Octopus bimaculoides | reverse complement strand
AACACTTACTGTCCTTCCAGTTCGTGGCCTTGGGGTTAGAGTTTTTTGTGTTTTTTTTTTACAAAACGTCGTTATACGTAAATAAGTTTTAAGTGGGCCGTGTATGCAATCCGGTTACTATCATATATGAATTAGACCGCTAAAGCAGTTCGGAAAAAGCAAAGAAAAAAAAAAAACATGCACATCACAACATCTCATATTCACTTCGCTATAACTCTGAATTCCTGTGTATAACCAAAATAGATCTCAATATAATTTCAGACGAAAAGAAAATTAATCTCCAGGGACCGAGTTGACGATCTAGTTTCGATTCTCGGAAGAAACCACTTCACATTATTGCGACACTAACACAACAATAATGTCGCAACGTCACCTCCCTGATCAAACATAGTATTAAAAATATACAAGTATTTCTGCACGTGTGCTGTTGCACAATTCTTAACAACAGCATGCACGATAGTGCAAGTGAAACAGTCGGCTTCTGTTACACACGACAAAAATTGGCCTAAATATTGAATTCATACTACACATTTATGTACACATACACAAACATATAAACACACATTACATATATTATGTGTGTGAATATGAATATATGTATGTGTGTGTATATATATATATATATATATATATATATAAATATTATTATCATTATTACAACAAAATTTTATACCTTGGACATAGAGTTACCCAATATATATATAGCGGGAGGGGGAGAGAGAGAGGTTTTGTAGAAACTAGCGCTAATAAGTTTGATATGTAGCATGCACGAAACAACTGGCTCGAGTCACTTTTGTAACTTCCTACAGATTAATAAATAAAAAAAGGTATCAAATGCATTACATACATGTATGTGTTATATATATATATATATATATATATAGTGTACACACACATTCACGAGTATGTCTGATGTATACACGTTAAACTGCATTGTACCACCAGGGGAATGAGTTGCTCAAAAAGATAAACAGTAGTAGTAGTTGTAGTAATCATTCAGTCAACGAATCCCCCTATTCCTAAAGGATGTCGTTGAACGAACAACAGATCCCTAAGTGTACGGTGGTGGAGGGGAACGAGATCGGTGGCGATGGACAATGGCCCAGTCCATCTAGTATCAAGACTACTACAACGAGAAGGGACAATTCGTTGCTTATAGCAGTGAGATCTATATATATAATTGACCAGCGACGATGTGCTCAAAGCTTCCATGGCTACAGTTAATTTGGAGATGGTTGATTCCAATTAGCTGTTGTGCTCTGGGTACACGAAGACGATATTTTCAATCAATACCTAGTAACCCAAATGGGTTATGGGGACTCCCCATCTGTATGTGTGTGTTTGCCTAAAACCCCAATCAGTTTCAAAGGATCAGAGCTTGATTCTGGTTACTTGACATTTAGCTTTGACATATTTTCATCACAGCCTGTGTACAGCGAACTAAATCAAGAAGATATAGAAGTATATATATAACACAGTACAAGGAAATACCCGTTCTCAATGTTAGTAGGTGTAAATCTCGTAATTCTGTCCGCTCCTACACATATACAGAGAAGACAGGCCGGCCGAAAGAGCAATGGCTATTTCATTAAAAGTTTTAGTATAAATTTTGTGGTCGTTTGTGCTTCATTAAACGCAACAAAATAACTCAGCACTGCTTCGGAGGATCATATTGAGCCAAATTTTCTTACAGAACCCAATATCAGTGCTTTAGGCACAAAACCTCGTAGGAAACAAGAGTATATGGCATGAAAATGGTTACAACTGCGAATCGAAATAGTTGTTACCACCAGCAGACATTCTTAAGATTCTAGCAAAGATTATACATATATAAAAAAAAGAGAGAGAACTTTTGGTGAGACAACAGTGCATGCATACAAGAAATAAATAGGCCATGGGAACGTACGATATATATATATACAGATAGATAGATAACTGTAGACATAAATATACCCTCGTGTATAAAGTTTTTTCGTAAGGTCGTACTAATCCAGAACTTCATGTAGCATATTCAGTTTTAGATTCTTCCGCTTCTCATGGAGCATCGGGTGACGCGAGATATCTTCTACCTAGCAAGGTTGCAAACCCTCGCTATGAATTCCCACCCTGCCTGTCAATAGAAGGTATTTTTAATATTCCACTCCTACACACAGTTTAGATAGAGATGGTGAAACCACTCGTTAATAAGTATCAGTAAATACTGCACACTGCGGAGTTCAAAGAAGAGCGCCGTTCTATCGATCCAGAATCCAACCAACATCGATAAACGATTACTTAGGTCAATTCAAAATTCAATCAACTATATATCTATCTATCTCTCTCTTTATCTATCTATCTATATATATAAACCCACGCCTTCTTTCTGGTAGTGCCCCAGTTTGGCCGCAGCCCAATAACTGAAACGAATAGCAAGATGTTGCTTTCTGTAACGTGGAAATAAATAAACGTTAAATTTTGGGATCAAGGACGAAAAATCCAGGATCATGTTAAAAGAAGACGAAACGAAATGTGTTGGACAAAGATGATTAATGCAGCGGAGAGTGACTCAAAGTGCTTATAGATCAGATTTGCATCGAACGGAACTTATTTTCAACCAAAAGATAAAGAGCAAATCACTTGAAAATAAGGTATTGGAAATTTTTTTTTATAAAACCAGCTTAATTACTGATGATATTAACATACAAGGTGTTCAACTTATAACATTATATACATGTAATATCTCCCTCATGCAGTTATATATATATATCAAGATTAAAGTATAGTCACTATCTTCAGTAGGATATACCCGCGTAGACAAGCCCAAGGTTTTAACGTCGATATGTAGAGCATTTGGAAAGGCATGAACGCCTCAAAATCATCAGAAGTTTTCCGTTAACTAGCATTTTAACTGTGGGTGGATGCATATACCTAAAATGGACAAATAACGTAATCGAGAAATTTCTTTTATTGCTAATTAAGATTATAAAAATAATACACAACTGCTTTCAAAATATTTTGATGCAATAATGGAGCAATAAGATTAATTTAGCTGGCTGTTCATCATATAAATTTGTTCGCTGACATCATTTCCTTTTTTTTTTTCTTTCAGTTTAAAATGCATTGACAAAGCATTCTCCCTCCTGTTAAAATCAAGGGACTTCACGGACACAACAGATATTGTGAGTTGATATATTTATTTAATATCTTGCTACAAATATCCATATATTTTATATTATACATTAGCTGATGCTTTAACTGTGAAGCAAGTCTAGAGGCTGGGGGTCTATTTTACACAACAAACATACACCCGAATCGACTTTGCTCTGTAACAGGGTGCGTCTATGTGTGTAATTATTCAGATGGCGGGACAATTGTTAAAACGCCCGGCCTGTGTAACTTTAAACTGACTTTATCAGAATCCTTAGTCGACGTACAACAGCCTTCATTTTTTATTTACGGCTAACGAAAATGGATGCACCGTTTAATAATATCTGGAGGTAAGTAGTATAATGCGATATGAGTGGGAGGGTGAAAAAGATGACAACTGAAACGTCTACCTTAGGTTAGAGATGTCAACGAACGGCGAGAGGGGGGGGATGCGGTGAAGCTATCCACTCGGTCGCTTCCGGCTATGAAGGCGCACCGCGCACTTCCTTACATAGGTATGACATTTCGGAAAATATAAATAGTATACTGTGGCATTCATTCTTTCCCTTAAGGTGTTCGAGATGGAAGCAATTCTAATAGAAAATCAAAACAAGAGCTTGTAGCTTAACAAACACGCACGCATTCCTTCTCACTAAAGTATTATTAGGATCCCTTATACATATATATATATATATCCATACATACAGATTTGTTACAGATGTATTAAGGGGTCTCTTTGTCCCCACCACTCATACATCACGCAGATTTCTGACAAAGGTATCGGTGTATATTTCTCTTCCTCACACACACACACACACACATTAACTTTGGTTATAGACTGCGGGAATTGAAAACTATGTCAGCGAACGAAATAATTATATGTACCAGAGCAGACCAAGAAACCTAATGTAACTTTGTATTACTAATTACTAATTAGATCTTAGAAGAAACTGCCGTTCAAAACATTCTTGCAACAAGTTAGATACCCCTGTCCATATAGAGTGGCTAAAATTAAAACTTAACAGGTTTTAATTTTTAGCAGAAAATAGGAGTTTAGCTTGTCATTCCATTAAAAAAATGGAATGAAGGAAAAAAAAAAAAAGACTATTTCTAATTAAAATAAATACACATCCCGGTGTTCAAAGTATACCATATATATATATAAATTTATCTCTCTGGTGGTATATCTTAGCTTCTGTGTTCACCCACACACATTTTTTTTAACCATAGGTGACTATAAGTGGTTGCTTATTGCTAAACGTAGTCGGCAAATGAGACAAAATGAGTGCCAAATCAGACGTTTCCGATCTGCTCTGTTAAAACATCTTTTTAGTGGTTGTTTTTTTTCTTTTTTTTTTTAACAAAAAAACAAAATCTCCCTAATCTGCAAACGGTATAAGCTCATGCTATCCATCCATCCACCCATACAGTACCCACCCCATCTATCACGATCTCCTAC
>NC_068982.1:71494971-71498230 GCF_001194135.2 Octopus bimaculoides | reverse complement strand
AGTAAAAATTATCTTCACACTGGTACTTTGGATGTTAGGTCTTATCTATCTATTATACACGTACATACATACATGTGTGCGCACGCTAATTTTGCTTTTTTATAGTGAAAAGATTAATAGTAACTTCGAAGTTTTGGCTACATAGCCGTCATTAGATTAAATATGGCAGTCTACCAAAAAGTATTCACTGATCCTTCAATTTAATATTCAACTGTTATATATATATATATATATATATATATATATATATGTAACTTCACTTCACAAAACTATTACGTTTTTGTGTATAATATTCATAACAGTGTGTTCGGCCATTTTTCTTTTCTTCTTTCCTTAACTTTTAGATAGGAAAATAAAATACGAATAAAATTAATTTAAAAAAGAAAAACGAGCTGAAGTAGAAAAAAAAAATCTTGTTCCAACAGGACACTAACCTAATTCGACTTTTAAGAAAAAATATAGACACATGCAACATTGTAGACAACAAAGAGAGAAGAACGAAAATCATTATTATCAATTTTGTTCTAATACTAGAAGTCCTTTTGCAGCAACTGTGTTTTTTTAATTAATTTTTTGTTTTCTATTTATTTTGCAGCACCAGATAAGCCAAATCCGTAACGTAAGGTTTCGATTCCCAGCTGCTGAAGTCATTTATTTTCACTTCAATCAAGAAGCTTAATAATTTACCCTTGGCCAATCAATGCACGAATGTCATACAGTTCTAGTTCTCTCACTACACAACTACTAAACTTCTGTAATTAATGAAGTAGTGGCTTTTGTATTTAAATAAATCATAATGATAATTGTTTGATTTTTTTTTTTTGTCTTTTTAAGCACCCACACAGAGAGAGAGAGAGATGACTTGATTTCGATTTCCGGTCGAACCATTCCCGATCGCTTACGTGTCTCATAGCCTTGGGACATGAATAAATACTTTCAATAAAACCTTTATTGTGCCTCGGTAAGAATTATTATTATTATTAATTTCTTCCGACCTTTACGTTCAGAGTTCAAATCCCGATGAGGTCAACTTTGCCTTTCACCCTTTCAGGGTCGGTAAAAGTCTTGGGGCCAGTGTAAAGCAACTCCCCCTCCCCCTCAAAATGTCAGGCCTTGTGTCTATGTAATACATAAGAAGGCATTATTACTCAGAATCATTAGTGTGTCAGAAAATATACTTTGCAACATTTTGTTCTGGTTCTTTAGATTCTGAGTTCAAGTCTCGCCGAGGTTAACTTTGCCTTTCAACCCCTCAAAATAAAATAAGTACCAACGAAACACATCTCTACTATAATAAACATCATTGGCATTGTACTCCAAATCGGAAACTATTATATTTAAATTGAGGGCCGCTCAGTGTCTATGAAACAGAACAAGACAATTTTATTCATTTATTTATTTATAATATCCACCCACCCGTCTCTTATGGGTCATACACGACACTCCAAAAAACAAACCACACTACTAACAAAACCCGTGTCTGTTAGTCTGCTTTCTTGTTAATCGAATGGGAAGAGTTGAGCAAATTAGTAACTTTTTTCCGGCTTGAAATGGCGATCTTTTAAAACACTGTTGAAGAGTTTTTTGGTTCAACAAGGTTGTTTGTTGATGGGACACTGACAGCGAACCGAAGTTGATATGCCCCCAACCCTCATTCAAAGGAGCCAGTTATGGGGAGAGAGAGAGAGAAGGAACAGGAGTAACAAAGCGCGCACACAACACATAGGGCGTTTATTTTTTTTTTGTTATTTTTTTTCACTTCCTTAAAATATAGGACAATCTATATAATGTTGTATATATGTATATATAGTTATTTTTTTTATTATTTTACTTTCCTTGAGCATGAAGTTTTATAAATAAACAAACAAAATAAAATAAACAGTTAAAAAGGAAGAAAAGAAAGATCAAAGCAGCTTGCCGCATGCTTTGATCGTATGATTGACTGCGAGTTTTAACTAAGCTAGCTCAGACCACCGTCTAGCTGCAGCACTCGACAGGCATTCAGCTAAATTAAATTACAGCCGAGTAATAATAAAAGCAGTGTTATGCTTTAGTCTCCACAATAGTCTTTTAATGTGGGCGCGCATACACATTAATAAACAGACACTCACACATACACAAATAAATATATACATATATATATACATAGATACACACACACACAAAGAAATATCTATAGCTTTACACATACATTAGTCATACACTTTTAAAACCAGGCATTAAATATCTGGTGTGTGTGTGTATATATATATATATATATATATATATATATACACACTCATTCCTAGCCACATAGCTAAGTTTACCCTGTCAGTGTGTATGTATGTGTATATATATATTAAATATACACACATTCACACAGGGTAAACTTAGCTATGTGAGTAGAAATGATAGGGCTTTAGTAACAGGCTGATTTCATAAGTACAAGAGTATCAGAGAACAGCCTGCCAAAGATCTTATTTTATACCATTGGTTTTTATTTTAGTTTATCAACACTTTTTGGAAAATGTAAATAAACTTGTAAGGTTTTCACATAAGAAAACTACTATGTATTGGCCGACAATTTTAATTAAGAACTAATCTTGTGTGTGTGAGAGAATGCACACTCATACACACACACATAAGGATCTTGCTTGTTACGACTAGAAATATCTCGTTTAGTTTAAGATCCTTGTCAATTTATAAAGATATATTTCCTCTACTCACCAAAATAATAATAATAATGATAATAAAAAGCCTCTCTTTTGTGCCTTTGCACCATGTGAAAATTAGCTGCAGTACAAGAATGACCTAGCTGAGAATTAGACATTACAGAAACCAAGGCAAAAAAAAAAAAGGTTCAAGGAACCAGTCCTCAATTTGCTCTAGCAACGATCATTTCCAACTTGAATATGATGTTGCGCATTTTGAAAGCAAACAAGAAAGCAGTTGAATGAATCAACTTCCAATACTTGTATCATTTCATTTGGAATGAAAGTCAATGCTGAGCCCATAATTTGAACTGAGACTGTAAGTAAATACTACAAAGCACTTAATCTGGCATCTTACAATTTCTGCCAGTTAATCAGTTTCAATGAATACTCCACATGGCTTCTAGATCTAAGTTCATCAACATGACCCAACAACAGTGCCATGATTTCTACATAACAAACTAACCTGAAAAGGCTATGGTTTACATTTCAATTACTGCATTCTGTCGACACTAGTCTTTAGTACGACAATATATATATATATATATATATATATATATATATATATA
>NC_068982.1:71470449-71494961 GCF_001194135.2 Octopus bimaculoides | reverse complement strand
ATATATATATATATATATATATATATATATATGTGTGTGTGTGTTTGTAGCCGTATGTATGTCACTGGATTCATTAGGCTGTTAGATGTATATACACTGCTGGTGACAATGTGCTTTTCCGCGTTGTTGTAACTTTCAAATGATGCCACCCTACTAGGTAGGCAAGCAGGCCAACGGAACCCTCTGAACAGAACCCCAATTTATCACAGGGTTGTTTATAGCTGAGTGGGCTTGGAGCAATGGGAAATGAAGTATTTTATTCAAGAACACAACACACCACTGGTCTGGGAACTGAAATCACAACCTTACATGAATGCAAATTTCTTAGCCACTAGGCCATGTGCCTTCACACATACAAATGCACCATAATATAATATGCATGTGTGCCAAATCAGATTGGAGCCTGGTGTAGCCACCTGGTCCATCAGTCCTCAGTCAAATCGTCCAACCCATGCTAGCATGGAAAGCAGACGTTAAACGATGATGATGATGATGATGTGCGTATTTATTAAGGTACAATTAAACCTTTCCTTGCGATGTCCCAGACAGCTTACCTTTGGAGATCTAATAACTCTTTTGAAAACAGAATAATTCCCCTTTGTCTTTGATCTTCCACCAAATGCCGGCTTTTATTCAATATAAACTTAGTGACGAAGCTGAAACCCTAATTGCTTATGAAATTAACTCAAGTACAAGGTTATATCCAGTTGGTTGGTTGGTTGATATGCTTCATGGCACTTATTCACAATATCTTATTCATACATGAGCGACAGAGGGGGTAGGATGGGACTGTTTTACCCAACGAAGCTTAAGTGTAGGAAATGATGTCATACAGTGAATTAATGCTATTGCCAGGAACACGGCATGTGTGAATTCAAAGACTCAAGATTTGCAAACAGTAATAATAATGTTTCTAATTTTGGCACAAGGCCAGCAATTTTTGGTTATCTTGGTTGATTACAGTACTTGACTGGTACTTTATTTTATCGATCCCCAAAAGGATGAAAGGCAAACCTGACCTCTCTTATTTGAACTCGGAAATGTTAAGAGCCGTAAAAAATTCCACAAAGTATTCTATCTGACATGCTAATAATTCTGCCTGATGGCTGCCTTTAATTATTAGAGTGGGTTCTGATTAACTACAAGCACAACAATTTTGAGGTGGTAGGAGTTAGTTGATCACACCACCCTAGTATATAACTGCTTACTTCAATGTTATCAACCCACCCCAGGGAAATAAAAAGTTGACCTCAGCAAGATTTGAAATCAGAGTGTAAGGACTTGGAACAAATACGAGATGTTCTTTTCTGACACACTGATTTTGCCAGTAATAATGATAATAAATTTGGTATAAGTCTAACCATCTTAGAAGGGCACAGTTGACTGAAATGACCCTAGAACCAAACTGTTTGTTCATTTATCAACCTGCAGAAGCATTGTTACTTTAACAGGATTTGAATTCCGAATATGCAAGCATTTAATTAGACACTGCAAAGCATTTTGTTCAATGCTCTATTGGTTCTGTGAAACCCTGTTCAAAAAATTATTTTGAACATTGACATAACTACAGCAGTTTTGAGAAGAAGAGGTCAGTTGATTACATCACCTCTAGTACATGACTAATACTTTATTTTATTGACTCCTGGAGAGATGAAAGACGATGTTGACTCTGACGGGATTTGAAATCAAAATGTAAAGAGTCCAAAAGAAATACAGCAAAACACTATTTTATTTATCCTGATGCTCTAATAATTTTGCTGATCTACCACCAGAACAAACAAATATATAATAAGGTCTTTTGTCCACTGCTCTAACATTTCTACCAATTCCACAATCCTAAATAATAATAATAATGAGGGTTTCAAATTTTAAGTATTTTTTTCATTGACCCAGAAAGGATGAAAGGCAAAGTCAACCTCAGCAGAATTCAAACTCAGAAAATAAAGACCAACGAAATGCTGCTAAGCAGCATTTTGCCCAGTGTGCTAACGATTCTAACAGCTCATTGCCTTAATAATAATGATTTCTAACATGGACCTATATATACATACATACATTGTTGTTGTTGTTGTTGTTGTTGGCACTCCGTCACTTACGACATCGAGGGTTCCAGTTGATCCAATCAACGGAACAGCCTGCTCGTGAAATTAACGTGCAAGTGGCTGAGCACTCCACAGACATGTGTACCCTTAACGTAGTTCTCGGGGATATTCAGTGTGACAAGGCTGACCCTTTGAATTACAGGCACAACAGAAACAGGAAGAGTGAGAGAAAGTTGTGAAAGATTACAGCAGGGTTCACCACCATCCCCTGTCGGAGCCTCGTGGAGCTTTAGGTGTTTTTCGCTCAATAAACACTCACAACGCCCGGTCTGGGAATCGAAACCATTGCACCTCCACACATACATATACTTGACTAAACACACAAACAGGAGAAAGATCCCTGCAATCTAAGATATTTGTTTTAGTATGGCTTTTATGGCTGAATATCCGACTAATGCCAACTACTCTACAGAGTGTACTTGGTGCTTTTTTTTTTTTGTGACACCGGCACTAGTGAGGTTACCAAGTAACTTGTAAGACAAAACAAGAAAAATCCTTTGACTAAGTAGGGTTGCTTTGTTTTATGTGTCTCCTCAGTAACAAAACATACCTGTCTGTCTGTCTGTCTGTCAAACTTTAGCCTCTCAACATCTGGCATAAAGCCACCACCCTCTCTGCTACCACCTTACTTAGTCAAAGGATTTTTCTTGTCTTGCCTTACGAATTACTTTGTAACCTCACTAGTGCTGGTGTCACAAAAAAAAAAAGAACACCAAGTACACTCTGTAGAGTAGTTGGCATTAGGAAGGATATCAGCCATAAAAGTCATACTGAAACAAACAGTGAGACTCAATACAATCCTTTGGAACCTTTGCTAGCATGGAAGACGAACACTAAATGATGATGAAATATTATTCCTCTTACAGTACGCATTGCCAGTTTAATGCCATCGTTGATTAATAATTGAAACCAAAGTTTTTTTTAATTTACCAGTTTAGTGTTAGGAATTGTTTCATAATCAAGTAATGTTTTTACACATTCAGAAACTGCTGACGTATTTTATATGAATCGACCCAAATGAAGTAGTTGTCCTTATGACCCAATAAACAGCTGTCATTCATAGCTTTGGTAACAAATCATCATTGTTTTAATGTTTCCAAGTAATATTTCTCCAGGTTCAACAAGACGGGGAAACCAAGGACATCACTTTTATGATGGTGACACTTGCATACTATCACATGATGTCAAGACAATACAGTAACACATATACACACACACACTTTTTATATATATATATATATATATATATATATATATATATACACACACACACAAATGATGGGCTTTTTTCAGTTTCCATCTACCAGATCCACTTACAAGGTTTTGGTCAGTATGGGGTTACAGTAGAGGACATTTGTCCAAGGTGCCATGCAGCAGGATTGAACCCAGAACCATGAGATTAGGAAGCAGACATCTTACCATACCGCCACGGAGCCAACTTCACATGTCCTCAGCGACATAAATATCTCAATTGTACATCATATATACACATGTATATATATCGTCTCGAGGTTTAATCATGTGACTTTATAGGATAAGAATGTCAATTTATCAATTAAACTGCATAGTCTAAGATCAATAATGAAAGACGTGACTATTCAATCAACTTGTTATTGATCACCACCCTTCCACTGAAATACAAATTCATTGTCGCTTATTGACAGTGGTATTTTCTTTTCATGTAACTTTTCATAATTGCTCTTCACATTGCTAAGGACACACGTGTAACAACAATTGAGTGGGGAAAAAAAAACAAAACAAAAAACTTGAGCTTTTCTTCATTTGCATACACGTATGAAATAGCTAAAAAAAAATTTGTAGTCACCCCCCCTCACCTTTTACATGAATAGTAAATGTTCCTCTTTGCTGCACACATCAGATCAAAAGATATATGAGATTTGAAACGATATGCATAACAGAACTTCCTTTTTATAATAATCATTAATTCAAGTTTGCTTAATTAAATTGATATTATCTTTGGCATAAGTAATAGATATGCTTTTTTTTTTATTTTTATTCTTTTTTTTTCCATGCATCATGCTCACTATTCAACTAGATCCTGTGTCTGTACTATTTCTGTCAAATTTTTTTTAGCTTTGATGTTGGGTAACTGCTACAGATTTATTCTCACACTGTAGATTGTGTCTTCTCAATGAATAGATCTGCAAATAATACACAATCACACAAACAGTGTCATACTTAAAACCTCATCTCGTTAGGTTCAGTTTTAATCAAATAACATAGTTAAGTAAGGACTATTTATCTGTCTTCACATCAAAAAGACCAGAACACGATCCTCTTGTATGTCAACTTGTTCCATGTGCTGAAGTGGGACATGAGTAAGTCCCTCGCACATGGATAAGTTCATTTCTAATTATTTAGCTTATGATGAATTTCACAAAGATCTTCCCACTCTTAAATAAAATAGTCACCCACTTTACTTCTCCTTCAAAATGTATTTCTAATTCATTGAACACCAGTTCTTCCAAGTATGTGCTACTGTAGCTGATGACTGTGATGTAGAACATTAAGGTAGGATATAGTTCATCCTCCTAACTATACCATGTCTGATGGCACACAAGATGTACAGACATATTAGATGACCCCCCCCCCCTTAGGTCACAACCATGGGATTCCACCTAGAAAGCTTCCTTCCAAAGCACAAGTCCAGGTAAGGTTATCTGTGGAAGACCAGCAGTCACCCATGCATACCAGCCTCCCCTCTCCACACCATCAATGTTTTCCAAAGGAAAGACAATGGCCGATACAGCTTGGCACCCGTGATGTTGCAACACATTTTTTACAGCTGAGTGAACTGGAGCAACATAAAGTGTCTTGCTCAAGAACACAACACACAGTCCAGTCTGGGGATTGAATTCACTACCTCACGATTGTAAGCTTGACGCTCTAACCACTGAGCCATGCACTTTTACATAGACATATTAGACACACTTCAATTTCAGCAGTACATTTTCAGAAAGAAATATCTTAGAGCATTAAAGCAATCCAGCAATTACAAAACATTACAAAAGTGCCTTAGCTATTACAGAAAACCATACTATAAGTTAACAGTACAGCTGAGTATACTATGGATAGGCTGAAGAGACTGTCTGGATTAAAATTAACGTATACTAGTGAGTGTCAAGAACTAAATTAACTTATAGAAAGCCCAACTTTGCATATAGTCTTTAGGGGTGTTCTTGAGAGAATTCTTAAGGGAAAAGTGCATCTTATATGCCATCAAATAATGGTACATACAGTCATGTGATCATTCAAAGTCTAATAATGTGCCTCCAAAGTATTGGTTTAATACAAAAATATATAGTTGCAAGAAGCCGTTTACATTTGACAGGCAAACTTTGTAGGAAAAAAAGAAAAACCAGCTTTTTTCATCCAACTAGAAAGCATGTTAAAAAGCACAGATTGCTTGATTGTCGGTTTGTATTACATAATATTATAAGCGTAGTAAACATGTAAATTGTATGAAACACATGCAACACCACAATGAAAGTTATATAGGGTTTACACAAAACCTCATTGTCATTTATACAGGAATCACACAGCTTAGTGCCTACTGAGTAGATTTATCATATATGTCAGTTGTGTAAAATATTTAATGAAGACTCATTCTATGATGAATTATATTGAATTTGTACTTTTTATTATGTAGGCCAATATTACATATTGCTACTTCCATAAAGCCACCACTCTCTCTACTAGTCTCCTTCAGTTGCAGAGAAATTCTTTTGGCTCTTTAATCCTGCAAGTTTCAAGGCAACCTCATTAGTGTTGGTGCCATGAAAAAAGCATCCAGTATATTTTGTAGAAATATCCTTCCTTGATATTGACACTAGAAGGACTGAACTTTACGCCTACCTTTAAGGACCGGAATGCATCAATTGATGCAAAGATACTTTTCAATTTGAAAGGATAAAAAGAGAGAAAAGGAGAGGCAGAAAACCTTTATTAGATGTATAAATCTATTGAATTTTATGACTTCATGTGGTTTATTTTTTTCACAGTTGGTGCAAGTAACCTATAACATATAGTGTATATAAATATCATAAAACTATGAAAAGTGAAGGACCACGAATGTCAAAATCTACAATAGTTTTTGAATTGTGTGCAATTAAGATTTCTAAATGTGTCAATTGATGCACTTGGTCCATCTAGTGTTTACAAAGGGTATTCAGTTGTAGAAGCCATGTCAGAACAGACACTTGAGCATAATGCAGCTCACTTATTCATTAGATCCCTCTCAAACTATTCTAGCCTATGCTGGCATTGGAGAACAAACATTAAATAACAAAGAGGCTAATTTAAACCAGCCATATCCAGTCTAAATATTCTACCTATTTCATGTTCAAACTGGCCAGATCTGACCTGTTATATTTCCCTTACAATGTCGTTCAAAAAATATACAATCACATTTAAATCTTAAAATTACAAGATAATGCATGATTAATTCAAAACAATGTGAATAAACGACCATTACTTTTGACAGAATAATCTGAATACTAAATGATTAAAATGCTTTCCAGTTGGATGAAAGGAGCTTGATTATTCAGCTGGAGTTTACGTTTCAGGGGTAAAGGATCTCTGATGACTACAGCCTTATGGATCAATGCTTTAATATTAATTAACAGTATTAGACTTCGGATAAGCACATTAACAACATGTATAAAATATGGATGATGAACGATATTCTCTATTCAGCACTGCTTTAGGAGCTGTATGATAGCACAAACTTGGAAAAATGAGTTTAATACTCTAGGAATTTATTTTGAGGTAGCTGCAATAGATAACTTCAGAAAGGGGCTAATTCTATTTATGGGAGCGGGGGTCTTTCTGAAATCTACCAAAACATTAAATGAGGACAAATTAACTTAAGCAAGTACAAAGGACTGACTGACTTAATATTCCCCATTTCAGCTCTCAAAAAAAAAAAAAAAAAAAAAAAAAAAAAAAAAAAATAATATATCAATATAGGATAAAAATACAAAAATTCAAATGATGAAAACAGCATACTACTACTACTACTCCTCCTCATCATCATCATCACAATGACCACTTTTTCATGCTTGCATGAGCCAAGCAGACTGTTTACAGCTGGATGCCTTTCCTATCACTAACCGTCACCTGTTCCTAGTAAGGTAATTCTTCCCTATAGCTGGACTTGAAACAAACACCACTTCATACACACACACACACTGTCTACCATATTCAGCTTGGGGCTATACTAGAAGACATATGCCCAAGGTGCAGTGAGAGTGGGTAGAAAGTGAATTTATTATTCACACAGCCATACCAACTGTTTGGGAAACAATTTGAATATGTTTGTTAAGTCAGAGACTTGAATGAGTAATTGGAAGTATTTTCTTTCAAGATGCTCTGCAATCACCTGTTGATGTGTGTTCTGACATTTTCAATATTTAGAAACAGTACCTGTTCAACACACTCTCTCTGCTACACCTACAGGCATCCACAATCATGGACCTCCATACCAACGTCTGACGATGTGATGTTTCTCGATTAAGATACTGCAATAATTTTCTGTTGTCTTCTAACTGGTTTATTTACAATTTACTCTGCTAATCTCCTACTCTTCTGAGCTTTTCCCTTGTGGCATAGGGCCTATTTAACCAAAGCAGTATGGGAAGTTGGGGGGGGGGGTCTATGTAATATAAAAGCATGTTTACACCCCTGTGGGCCCAAATGACACCTGTTTCAAGGCCAACCCTCTGAGTCCTGTGTGTTTTGGTCACAAGACCATCTGATATTTGACTCATAACTGGGACCCTTGACAGATACTATCACCCTAAGCCAGAGTGAACCTGAGAGCTGCAGTGACTAAGGGGTATATTCACACACTGCAAACTTCCTGAACTCCCACGCTGGTAGCTCACCACTGGATGCAAGATATACGCTACAATATATACTCAAGATATATACTATAATCTCTCTGATGGTATTGTGTTTAAACATCTAACAAATAGTTTCTTACATATTGCCGCTAACATCTCTGAAGTTGTCAGTTCGTATTGACTTTCATAAAATGATTTTGATGTCTTGATAAAGCTTAACAGGTTGATTAAACAATATATAAGTTTACTGAATATTTTCTGAAATGATCAAAGTCTTAATAACTCGAAACTCCATGCAACATTTATAGGTATTTATTTATTATTTGTGCATTACATTTACATACATATGTACATGTGTGTATATAGATAAACATATGCACACGTGCATACAACTCAGGGAGGAAGGTTTAATACCTTTCTCTTTGAAGTTATTATTATTAAAAAGGCAGTGAGCTGGCAGAATTGTTCGCACATCAAACAAAATGCTAGCAGCATTTCATCTGCCTCTTTACATACTGTGCTTGAGTCCTGCTGGGGTCAACATTAGCTTTCTTCCTTTCTGGGTGGTACCAGCAGCACCGTCTGTACTAGCTTGGTCATGTACATCGCAGGCCAGATGGGAGGATCCCAAAAGACCCCTGGTATGGGGGATTGGCCACCTGCACAAGAGCACGAAGATGACCTCGTTTTTGTTTCAAGGATGTTTGCAAGAGCGATATGAAGTTGCTTGATCTAGATGTCCTGAGATGGGAGGAAGTTGCGAATGATTGCCCATAGTGGAGACAAATACTGCAAAAGGGGATGAAGCAATGGGAAGAGAAACAGAAACTTGCACCAAAGAAAAGCGCACTCGACAAAAGGAAAAGCTAGTAGCACCAGTACAGAGCTTCTTCAAATGCAGTCGCTGTATGCACGACTGCCACTTCAGAGTGGGCCTTTACATCCACAGCAGATGCACCACCACCATCAAACAGCTGACACAATTTCTCTGGGTGTAGATCTATGGTCTCTCAAGACTGACGGACACCTACTACTAATATAAGGTACCGGTCCAGTACTGCATCCACTGTAATTGAATTGTCATCTCCCTTCAAAATTGCTAACCTTCTGACAAAATTTGAAATAATAATTATTTGTATTATTAAAAAGACAAACTGGCAGAATTGTTACTAAACTAGACAAAATGCTTAGTGGTATGTCTTCTGGCTTTTTTACATTCTGGTTTCAAATTCCACCAAGGTCAATTTTGCTTTGCATCCTTTCTGCAGCAATAAATAAATACCAATTGAGCCCACGCCAATATAATCGACTTACCCCTACCTCTAAAATTGCTTGCATTGTGCCAAAATTTGAAGCCATTATTATTATTATTAAGCTAGCGTTGCTTTTCTCACTGCTGTTAATGTCCAGCAATTAATGAAAATTTATTCAATAATGCAGTCTCCTTTTAAATTCGTGCCAAGGCAGCATGATTCTAATTCTTGTAATAAACTAAACAAAGAGTCCACAGATTTAAATCACATAACCAATTCCTCATTATGATTCACATATTTCTTCGTCAAATTTATTGAATCATCTGAGTTTTGTTTTTCTTTTTAATTTTTATACCTATGTATAACATTTAATGTTGTCTATACTGAATTACTAGAAAGCATAGTTATTTAGTAGCAATTTAGCAATAAATGATAGTATCTTAGTAAAACAACCAGTAACTGAGAAGCACCCTTAAAAAGGTGGGGAGGGGCATGTCTGAGTGATCTTTGAAAATTACATGGTTAATGTGTTGGTAGCTCTTCATGTGTGAAACCATAAAAAGAATGAGGTCTTTACAAAATATTTATATGCCAAGTTAATCAAACCATTTTTTTGTACTAAGAATAAACTTCAAAGAGATTTTTCTTTTTTTTTTTTAAAAACCACTAAAGTTTTCCGACACAGCAAATCTATTTAATGAAAGAAGGGTATTATCTGGTTAAAAATTTTTTTTTTCAATTTTAAATTTCTTCTTTTTTTTTTAACTCTTGGCAGGTTTTATATATAGATGAATGATTATTTTTTTTGCATGCATCAGCATGGCCGCAGCTCTGAGCTGAAACTACAGAAAATATATATATATATATATAGATATATATATATATATATATATATATATATATATATATATATATATATATATGAAGATACAAAATAAATACTTTATAAATTTATTTCATCATCATCACTTAATGTCCATATTCCTATGCTGCCATGCATCAGACAGTTCAATAGGATCCGATGGGTCCATGGACTGAAATACACAGGAGCTCAGCACAGTCATCTGGCCTGTCATGTCCTGTCAAACTGTCCAACACATCCCAACATGGGCATATGATGATGATGATGATGATCACTTTTACTTGCTCCAGTCATTTGACTGCAGCCTTGAAGGGTTTTACTCAATCACACCAAACCCAGTTTTTGTTTGTTTGTTTATTTGTAAGTTTGGTACTTCCCTTTTAGCAAACTGTTAAGGTATGAGGATGTAAATAAACCAACACCAGTTTCAAGAGGTGGAATGGGCAAACACACACATAGTTAATATGAATATACACTACAGGCTTCCACATATTTTCCGTCTATCAAATTCACTTACAATGTATTAGACAGGCTGAGGTTGCAGTAGAAGACACTTGTCCATGGCGATGGTCAAATAAGTAAAATAATAAATAAATAAACAAAGCACAGAACTAACCAATATTTCTACTGCACTATGTGCACTAAACATAAATTATGAGTCAAGATGTAATGTACCACTGCTTACTTTAAAAACGAAAACAACAAAATTGTAAATCTAACTGGCTTGGTGCAACAACATTATTATAACAACTAACTAGACTAAAGCAGCTATAGTAGAAAAAGAAAAGATGAAAAAATAATAATGATGATGATGATAATAATAATAATAATAATAAAAGCAAAATAAAAATCGACGAATGTGTCTAGTTTAAGTACGGTACATAATAGATTTTTCACTTCATTGTTTCATTGATCTGAGGGCATTGATTTGATGATGCTGCCTGCTTTTCATGTTAAACACAAGTGAGATGATATTTCCAATGACTAACACATGAAATCAGTACATCTGTTGCTTAGAACCAAACAGAGGGAGAGGGGAGAAAAAAAAATATGTGTGTATAAAAAGTAAATAAATAAATTCAAATCCTTGCCTCTTTTCAAAATTGCTTAACTATTATAACTACATCTATCACTTGCTGCTTACAAATATTGCTTAACTATACTTAATATCCTCTTGAATTTTATTGGTTATATTGCAAATGACTCACAATGAACAAAAACAATAACAAAAACAAAACGAAAAAAAATCAATCAGGAAAAAATATATTTTAAGTTCAATCAATATAACAGAGAATTATTTTCATCATCAAAGAGAAATTTCATATAAAAGGTTTATTTTCTGATTAAAAAGAAAAAAAAAACAAAAAACAAGAAAAGAAATAATTCAACTATATAGGGGAAATCCGAAAGAGAAAAAAATTCTTGAATCTCAGTGAGTTGTTTACCCAAAGGCAGAAGAAATTTCCTGCCTGCTGGCAGTCTCTCAATATTTGGAATACCACCATTTTCGCCAACCCTACTTTTAGTCAAGGGGATTTTTTTTTCCTTTATCCTCCTGTTCTTTCATCTCAAAAGTTACTCGGTAACCCCACTACTGCCGGTGGTATGAAAAAAATACACCCAATGCACAGTGTAAAGTGGTTGACATTCAGTAAAGCATCCAGCCATAGAGACCATGCCAAAGCTGACTGATATTGGATCCTGACACAGCCCTGCAGCTTGCCAGTTCCAATCAAACCATTCAACCCATGCCAGCATGGAAAAAACTGATACTAATTAATGATCGTGATCATATCAGTCAGACTTTACACCAACATCATTGATTTAATATTGAGCATTCAAGCATAGAAAAATCAAACAATATTTGAGGAGGTAGGTTTTATACGTCTGAATGCTCTTCCCCTGCAAACCTTTGCCTGTTTCTAAACAAGATAAATATTTCCTTTAGACCTTTGAACAAACAAACAACACAACAGTCAGATATGGTTTCATAGAAAATTGCAAATAAGAGACTGATTGTATAATGGTGACATTTCTTTACAACAAACATACAATGTCAAGAAGACAGACACAAACCCATTCACAGGCACACGTACATACATTTATATATATATACTTACATACACACACATATGTATACATACACATAATATACACACACACATTTGATGGGCTTCTTTCAATTTTCATCTACAAAACCCACTCACAAAGCTTTGGTCATGGCTAAGGGTCGTTGGCACTCCGTCGCTTATGATGTCGAGGGTTCCAGTTGATCGGATCAACGGAACAGCCTGCTCGTGAAATCAACGTGCAAGTGGCTGAGCACTCCACAGACACGTGTACCCTTAACGTAGTTCTCGAGGATATTCAGTGTGACACAGTGTGACAAGGCTGACCCTTTGAATTACAGGCACAATAGAAACAGGAAGAAAGAGAATGTTGTGGTGAAAGAGTACAGCAGGGTTCGCCACCATCCCCTGCCGGAGCCTCATGGAGCTTTAGGTGTTTTCGCTCAATAAACACTCACAACGCCCTAAAAGTTATTGTTAGTGCAAAATAATTAGGATATACAACAACGTAGCAGCAATGAGGCATCCAGTTTGACTTTCTAGTTTGTCTGGGCTCTCTGTGCTGCCCAGTCATTAAATATTTCACAATGATTTCATGTTCGACATAGGTGCAATGGCTTTTCTAAATTTGTATAAATATCTTTCTTTTATCCCTTTTCACTTGTTTCAGTCATTAGACTGCAGCCATGCTGGGGCACCCATCTTGATGAATTTTTAGCCAAATGAATCAACCCCAGTACTTTTCTTCTAAAGTCTGGTACTTATTCTATTGGTCTTTTTGCCAAACTGCTAAGTCATGAGAACATAAACACACCAACACTGGTTGTTAAGCAGTGGGGTACACAGACACAAAGGCACTTCCAAATTCACTCACAAGACTTTGGTCAGCCTGAAGCTATAACAGAAGACAGTTGACCAAGGTGCCACATAGTAGGACTGAACCCAGAATGTAGTTTATGTCCTTTGCTACATACAGCTAACCACTATGTTGTAAGAGCTATCTGCTTTCCTTGAAAGCTCAATATGACAAACAATCGCAGCAACAGTAGAATAGGATTTCTTGAACTGTCAGGTTAGAAATTTGTAGGGTAGGTGTGGGGGTAACAGAAAGTTGTATGTAGTCTGTTAAACTGACTCCCACTACATTACTTGTATGTTATCAATACTGATTAACATGTCGATACCAACTCACCTGAAATTGCCCTAGGTTCCATGAAATAAACTTCTTGTTTTGAAGTCACCTTCAGCATCATCAACCCTTGCAAATAACTATGTTGAGTAGTGGGGCTCATAGGGCCAGTTCCTCTGTTTTCATGATGTATAAGTGATTGAGATCACACTATTCTCACCGAATAAGATGTCAGTCTATCACAGGGTGACTCATTTACAGCCAAGTGGACTGGAGCAGTGTGAAATGAAGTGCTTTTGTTCAAGAACACAATGCACTGCCTGATGCAGGAATTGAAATCGATGATCTTGCAATCATGAGTGCAACACCCTAATAACTAAGCCATGAGCCTTCACCAGATTTTAAGATGATCTACATTAAAATCTTTGCATCAAAAATTTCATGTTAATTTATGCTTCAAACACCTGATAAATGCTGACAAAGTTGTTTTACTAAATACTTCGTTATTTTCAAAAATTAATTAGAACAAAGGCAGCATATTTCAACAGAAACATGGTAAAAAAAAGCTCAGAATGTAGAGATGTAGAACGTAAAGACTAAAAGCTATTTCAGCCACTTTACTCCCATTTTAATAATGATAATTATTTCTAATATTGGCACAAGGCCAGAATTGATTAGTCAGATTGATCCCATAGTTTCCCTGGAACATTATTTTATTGACCCTGAAAGGATGAAAGGCAAAGTTAGCAGTATTTGAACTCTGAATGAAAACTCACTGGAAAAAATGTTACTCTAACAATTCAGTCAATCTGTTGTAGTAGTAGTAATAATAATAATAATAATAATAATCCTTTCTACTATAGGCACAAGGCCTGGAATTTTGTGGGAGGGGGCTAGTTGATTACATTGACCCAGTATTTCACTGGTACTTATTTTATCGAACCCCCAAAGGATGAAAGGCAAAGTCGACTTCGGTGAAATTTGAACTCAGAACATAAAGACAGACAAAATACTGCTAATCATTTCTATTTTAGGCACAAGGCCTATAAAGAGCTAGAGGAAGTGTTGCTAAGCATTTTGTCTAAAATGCTAATGATTCGGCCAGCTCACCTCTTTAATGATAATAATGATTCTTTCAAATTTTGGCAAAAGGCCAGTAATATTAGCAGGAGTGTGTTTTTCAATTACATTGACCTCAAAAGGATGAAAGGTAGAGCCTGACCTCAGTGATATTTGAACACTGCACATAAAGAGCTGGTGGAAAATACTGCTAAGCATTTTGTCCGACATGCTAATGATTCTGCCAGCTCGCCACCACCGCAATAATAATAATAATAATAATAATAATAATATTTACTGAGTGTATAATAACAATAATAATTATATCATATAACAATCTGACTTTCATGAAAGGTTTCCTGGAAATACAATGTAACGTAAATACTTTATTAATAAGTGGTTGTAGTGTGTGAATTTCTTTTATTTGCTCTACAAAGAGAGCTGGGCAGGGTTAGGAGCTGAAACTAGATACTTTTTCTTTTTATGTTTCAGTCATTGGACTGTGGCCATGCTGGGGTACTCTATCTTGAAGGGGCTTAGTTGAACAAATTGACCTCAGTACTTATGTTTTTGGTTTGTTTATTTTTAAGTCTAGTATGTCATCAGTGTCCTTTGCTGAAACTGCTAAATTACAGGGACATAAACAAACCAACATCTGTTGCAAAATGTGAGTGGAGGAGACAGAGAGACAAACAATTCATGGCAGTCCTTTACACTGTCTCCTTCAACCAAATTCACTCACAACTTATTGGTCAGGCCGAGACTAGAACAGGACACTTGCTCAAGGTGCCACACAGTGGGAATGAACCCAAAACTATGTGAACTGATTTCCTACACAACCATGTTTGTGCCTATATATTTAAATTGAGACTACTATTTCTGCCCTTACATCACCTAACAATGGTTTCTGATCTCAACACACGGGGAGTAATTTTGAAGGGTGGGGCTAGTTGATTCCATTAATCCCAGTATTTGATTAATACTTTATTTCATTGGCCCTTAAAGGGATGCAAGACAAAATCAACCCTGACAGAATGTAATATAGCAAAAACTTTCTGATCTAACAATTCTGCCAGTTCATTGCTTTAAGCAAAAAGTCCTGAAATTTTGGGAGACAGGGATATGTTGATTGCATCAACCCCAGTGCTCATCGATCCTACACCTAACCAAAAGCATGAAAGCCAAAGTTGACTTTGGTGGAATTTGATCTCAGAACATAGAGTCAACAGAAATGCTGCAGAGTATTTTTGTCCAATGCTGTAACAATTGTCAAGCTCACAACCTTCTAATAATGGTTTCAAATTTTGGCACAAGGCCAGCAAGTTCGGGGGAGGGGGATAAGTTGATTACATCAACTCCAGTGTTCAACTGGTACTCATTTTATCAACCCTGAAAGGATGAAAGGTAAAGTCCAACTCTGACTGAATCTGAACTGAGAACGTGAAGATGGATGGATGAAATATGGCTAAGCATTTTCCAACATGGTGGAACTGAACCTGAAGCCATGGGGGTCGGGAATCAAACTTCCTAACCACACAGCCATGCCTGTTCCTACATACAGAGACACACAAACACATGTGTATATACATGTATATTCATCTGCACACTCAAAGGGATTGTACTTCATTCTTTTCAGTTTTTTTTTTCTTTTTTGAAAGATCAGTTGAAAAGCGAGTAGGGGTTACTTGTACTTTTTTCATGTTATATACATACATACATATATATATATGCGTATGTGTGTGTGTAAATATATATATATATATATATATATATATATATATGTTCAATGTTGATGAGTCAGTCATGAATACATAATTCACACACACTTTAGATATAATCGCTGAAAGAAATCAAAGGAATGTATCTCGCCGGCTGTGTGTTGTCAGGATTTTAACAGGTTTTTTTTATTTGTTTTGTATTTTTCTTTTTACATAAGCAGTCTGCTCACTCTCACTGTAGTCATTAGCATATCACAAAACACTTCTCTTTTTTTTTCCAGCTAATTGACTTGTTATAATGCCGCCTGCCTGCACTTGCTCTGAACAAAGGGGCAATGGTTCAATCCCTATCACATGACTCTTGGTCCCCTGAGTCCTAGCACTCATAGAGCTGGTTACCTGATTTTCTTGGCATAAAACTGACCGAGATCACAACAGTCGTCCCTACCCCAACTAAATGGAGCACCATCTGTTGCGGGGCTATTCATTTACAGCTGAGTGGACTGGGGTAACGTGAAATTAAAGTGTTTTGCTCAAAAACACAATGCACCACCTGGTCCAGGAGTCAAACCCAGGAACTTGCAATCATGAGTGCAACACTTTAATTGCTAGGTCACATGCTTTTACATGATCTTCATAATAATGCTTAATTCTCATTGAGCCTATACATCGAGTGTGGAGAGGCGAGGCTGATATGCATGTGTGACTGCTGATCTTCTATAAACAACCTTTCCCGGACTTGTACCTTGGGGGGGGGTAACTTTCTAGGTGCAATCCCATGTTCGTTCATGACCGAAGGGGTCATCCCTTCACCCTCACCCAAAGTTGAGATATTTTAGATACTGTATTACATACTGTTGTATTGATGACTGATTGACTCTGAAAGGATACAAGACAAAGTTGACCTTGATAGAATTTGAAGACATAGTATAATATGGCAAAGCATGTCTTCTACTGACCTAACAATTCTGCGAGCTCATTGCTTTCTAATAATTCTTTCTACTATAGGTACAAGTCCTGAATTTTGTGGGGAATGAGGTATGTTGATTACATCAACCCCAGCACTCAACTCATGTTTATTTTATCAATCCTGCACCTAAATAAGTTCTGGATATGACATGACTTCAAACTGCACCCCATAGTGAGGCCCTGGTTTGGATGAGGAGGATGAAACCACTTCTTAGCTACTATTGTTCCCAGGGCTACTCTGACCCCGGTAATAACACCTATCAGGATCCCAGCAATGGGCTAATTAGCATGTCATGGAACTGCTTCCTGGAAAAAGGTCACTCACAGATACCCCAAAGGACCCAGGGTAGATGAGGCCTCCTTAGCTGCTTAGATTTAGCTCTTTAGCTACTGATCATCTAAGAGAAGGGAACTCCATACAATTTCTACATCCTGATAACTACTGGGTTCATACCACTTGTTACACCAGACCAATACATGTTTGAAGAAGAGAGTTGGACTGGCTCAGCACAAATAATACCCACCATAAGATTATGCATCTGGTAGGTGGTTCAGCAAACCAAGACACCACAATGTTGAGTTGAAATTCTCCCACCAGCCAAAACTCATAATAGATCTGTGTTCCTAAATCCATGATGAGTAATGTCGCTTAACTATTTGAATATTGTGAAAGCTGGGACCAGTTCCAGTAAACAACTCTTGAATGATTGTTGTTGTTGTTGTTGTTGTTGGCACTCCGTCGCTTACGATGTCGAGGGTTCCAGTTGATCCGATCAATGGAACAGCCTGCTCGTGAAATTAATGTGCAAGTGGCTGAGCACTCCACAGACATGTGTACCCTTAACGTAGTTCTCGGGGACATTCAGCGTGACACAGTGTGACAAGGCTGACCCTTTGAATTACAGGCACAATAGAAACAGAAAGTGAGAGTGAGAGAAAGTTGTGGTGAAAGAGTACAGCAGAGTTCGCCACCATCCCCTGCCAGAGCCTCATGGAGCTCTAAGTGTTTTCGCTCAATAAACACTCACAACGCCCAGTCTGGGAATCGAAACCGCGATCTTATGACCGCGAGTCCGCTGCCCTAACCACTGGGCCATTGCGCCTCCACAACAAAGGGGTTGATGATGAAGACCTCTTATTCTTCAAGAGCAGGGCTGTGTCTGAATCCCTGAAGATGAAAAAAATCCTTTAACTTTTTCTTGTTTTAGTCATTGGATTGTAGCCAAGCTGGAGCACCACCTAAAACAGTTTTAGTTGAACAAATCAACCCCCTAGTGGTTAGGCTGTTGCACTCACAATCGCTGACAGGGTGGCGCATTGTGTTTTGAGCAAAACACTTGATTTCACGTTGCTTCAGTCCCTCTTTGATTGGGGGGGGATGTTGGCCTGCTCATCTAGCCAGTAGGATGGTGTCGTTTGAAGGCTAAAACAATGCAAAAGGTTGTTACAGCGATGTGTAACAACCTCTGATAGCCTGGTTGGTCACATGATCACATAATATATACGTGAGCCTTGTACTTATTCTATAAGTCTCTTTTACCTAACTGCTAAGTTATGGGAATATAACTGAACCAACACCTGTTGTCAAGTGGTGGGTGTGACAGACAGACAGAAAGGCTTACGCACACATACAAACATACACACTAGGCTTCTTTCTGTTTCTGTCTACCAAATCTTCTCACAACGCTTTGGTCAGCCTGGGGCTATAGAAGACACTTGGCCAAGGTTCCACATAGTGGGACTGAACCCAAAATCATGTTGTTGGGAAGCAAACTTCTTAACCACATAGCTATGTCTGCATCTACCTTCATCAAAATCATATTTTTTCCATTTCTATTTCTCTCTCTCTTATTTCATCATGACACCAATGTTCTGGAAGATAGTCAAGGCTGAAAAGCATCAATTTTTGTTTGTATGGCTAATTCCAAAGAACCAGTATTTGTTACAGCTGTAAATCACGTTGTCTTCATTTTTAAATCACTTCATACAATAACCAATTATTGTAAACTAGAGTTTTGTAATGTAATACCTTTGACAGTCAAATAAAATCTCTCTCACTCTCTCTATATATATATCATCATTTAGCATGTTTCCCATGCTGGCATGGGTTCGACAGTTTAACTGGAACTGGTAAGCTGTACCAGATTCCAGTTTGATTTTGGCTTGGTTTCTACAGCTGGATGCCCTTCCTATATAAGAGTGTGTATGCATGTGAAGACATGTGGCCCAGTGGTTAGGCTGTTGCACTTACAATCAGGTGGGATTGTTCGCCTAGCCAGTGGGGTGGTGTCATTTGGACGCTAAAACAATGCAAAACACATTGTAACCAGCAATGTGTAACAACATCTGAGAGCCTGGTGCGATTCCTAATTGCTCCTTATTGATTCAGTACTGGAATTTTAATGTTTTACACTGTTTCTTCAATAAGCTTTTTATTTTGTTCTCTGCATACAGGTCATCATCATCATCATCATCATCATCGTTGTTTAACGTCCACTTTCCATGCTAGCATGGGTTGGACGATTTGACTGAGGACCAGTGAAACCAGATGGCTACACCAGGCTCCAATCTGATTTGGCAGAGTTTCTACAGCTGGATGCCCTTCCTAATGCCAACCACTCAGAGAGTGTAGTGGGTGCTTTTACGTGTCACCTGCACGAAGGCCAGTCAGGCAGTACTGGCAACGGCCACATTCAAAATAGTGTATTTTATGTGCCACCCACACAAGAGCCAGTCCAGGGGCACTGGCAACGATCTCGCTCAAAAATCCTTACACATGTCATGGGCATAAGTGCCAGAAAGTGCCATCCCGATTTCGCTTTAAGAAAAAAAAAATTGTTATTAAAAAGAGAATCATTTAGCACCCCCATAACCATCCATCTCAATGTGATTAGGCTAAAGGTGTTTTAGTCATAACCATCTTTTGTTTTTTTTCTTCTTTTTCTTTTTAAGGTGAGGCGGACAGCTGAGAACATTGATATTAGTATGATCAAGTTAGATCTTGAATGAATATCTGGTCTTTGAGTGTATGGGGCCTGCAGGCTGCTAGAACTGCAATTTGAACTGAAAACAGCTATACAGTATTCTTAATCCTGTGTCTATTACTGAAAATAAGTGTATTTGCCAGGACAACAGTACAGTACCAATGGGATGTGAACCATCAACCTTTTGTTCAACAGATCCAGTACCCTTAATGATCAGTAAAGCTCTAATTTCTTATGTTATGAGGTTGGTGAGATAAACCTTCCATTTGGAGAGGATGCAGGTTCAAGACCACTTATAACAGCTGGAGCAGTATTGAGTAAAGTAGTCCTTCATGCCACCCTTAAACAATGAAATGCCTGAAGAGAATTTGAACTTGCAACTTATTCACTTGCAACATCTCACCTCTAACCCTAATGACTCGGCAAGATAGAAGACTACGACAGTTACATTATCTTTGATCTTCCACTCAATAGAAATAATCCAAGATTCAACGACGTGATTTCACCAGCTGCGAGTCTCTTCAAAGAAAATAGATTCTTCAAATAAATATATAAATTTATACAATGCTTTCATTTTATTAAAAATTTCTTTATTAAAAAAAAAATAGCATGTTTAAACAATTAACAACTAGATTTTTCATACTTCAGTTTCAAAAAGAGAAAAAAAAAAAACTGGATTTCAATTTTATTCTTTTAATCTTTTACTTTGCCGTTTATATTTGATATAAATTTTACATTAACAGTTTCAGTGCAAGTTCTTAGAGTAAAATGTTTTAAAAATCTTTTATTTTTTTTAACAGTCATGCTAATTGTTTAAGTGAAGGACATCTTGTAAGCTGGGTTGTGTGCTGAGATCAAGCACAATTTCACCAAATTTTAAAAAATTACAGTGAGATGAAAAAATTCTAAATAATCCTAAATTCTCAAGTATATTTCTCACGTTTGTTATTTTTTATACCTCATGACTTGCTATTTATGGGACAACACAATTCCCCACCCTTGCTTCTAAAATATGAGGTCATATAGCTCCTTGTTAGCAAAAAATCTGCTTTGCTTTGATCCTTTTTCTTTCATACTCTACCTCTGTCTACTCATTCTCCTAGCATAAATTTCCTCCTCCTCACTCAAGGTTTGCAGTCTTGCAAGCTGCATGGGAACCTCACTGTCCTGGTGGCATGGAAAATAAAAAGGCACCAAATAGATGCTATAAAATGGTTAGCATAAGGAAGAGCATCCAACCATAGAAACCATACCAAATAGACACTGGAGCATGATGTAGTCCTTTGCACTCATCAGATCCTCTCAAAACTGTCCAACCGCATCAGCAAGACAAATGGACATTAACCCTTCAGCATTTAAACCAACGATATCCGGCCAAGATATTCTATCTGTTTTAGGTTCAAACTAGCCAGATCCTGCGTCTTGCACCTACCTTACAATGTCACTCTAAATATAAACCAACACATCATCAAAATCACAAAGTTACAAGATAATGCAGGAATAATTCTAAACATCATCATCATCATCGTCGTTTAACGTCCGCTTTCCATGCTAGCATGGGTTGGACGATTTGACTGAGGACTGGTGAACCAGATGGCTACACCAGGCTCCAATCTGATTTGGCAGAGTTTCTACAGCTGGATGCCCTTCCTAACGCCAACCACTCAGAGAATGTAGTGGGTGCTTTTACATGCCACCGGCACGAAGGCCAGTCAGGCGGTACCGGCAACAGCCACGCTCAAAATGGTGTATTTTAAGTGCTACCCGCACAAGAGCCAGTCCAGGGGCACTGGCAATGATCTCGCTCGAAAGTCCTTACACATGCCGTGGGCACAAGTGCCAGAAAGGCATCGCTGGGCAGAGATGCCATCACAAGCATCACATTAGGTGGAGTAATCTGGATGCTGAAGGGTTAGATAACAATCATAGTGATGATGATCAAATGGTCAAAAGATATTATCACTATTTTGAATAACTTAGAATAAGGCAAAGCAACACTGTTGATCTTTGCAAAACATCTGAGACCAGAAAAGGAAGCAACCATAGCAAGATCTCATCCAAGTGCTTGTAGCAGAACAAGATTCTGCTATAGGACCCAGAGGAATTAAACCAGGTGGTGGGGTTAAAGTTAAACTGGGTGATATATTAGGTCTATCATTTATTATATCACCATTATCCTCATCAACATATATGTCGTAGTAAATAAAATAAAAAAAGGTTCAGTTATGATTTGCAATTAAGTATGGCCTGGTAGCATGTACCGTGCTTTTACTAATTGTTTTAGGTACGTGTGTAGTCGCAATCAAACATACACACCACTCAGTCCTCCAATCTTTGTGACAGCTGGGAGGAGTGAGAGAGAGAGGGGGGGAGCTACACTAGCACTCGGGTGGTAGTCATTTATAACTCAGTAGTCTGGAACAAAGTAGGGTGATGTGCCTTGTGCAATTTCATAAACATGTCTGACCCAGAAATTGAACCAACATCCTTACAGTCATGAGCCCAGCACTCAAACCACTAATTACATCAATGTAACTAAATACTGTATTTGATGGAAGGGTTAATGTCCATTTGTCTTGCTGATGCGGTTGGACAGTTTTGAGAGGATCTGATGAGTGCAAAGGACTACATCATGCTCCAGTGTCTGTTTGGTATGGTTTCTATGGTTGGATACTCTTCCTTATGCTAACCATTTTATAGCATCTATTTGGTGCCTTTTTATTTTCCATGCCACCAGGACAGTGAGGTTCTCATGCAGCTTGCAAGACTACATTTCCTTTTCTTCAAAAAATGTCTCCAAAAAAAGAAGAAAAAAAAGTCACCCCGTCCTCTACACAAAGTTCTTTTTAGGTGCCATGTCCAGAACGTAGGACATAGGCAATCATGTCCTTCCTTCCACAATTCTCTGTTCTTTATTTTCTGTAATAGTTCCACTTCCTGATGTTTAATACATCTTTTTTTCAATCAGTTTGCCAAGTTTGACAACCATATCATCCTTCTCTTTCCTCTGCTTCTTTTCCCTTACAACTTTCCTGTCATCAGTAAATTCTCCAGGCCCTCTTTCCTCATCACACAACCAAGAAATCTCACTTGTTTGGTCCTTATCTCATAAAGCAGTTTCCTAATTATTACCACAGCCTGGGTCAACACTTCTTCATTAGACACTGTCTGTCCATGCTGTCTTCAATATTCTCCTTAAGAACAACATTTCAGTGCTCCACGTACCCTTTCATTTCTGCTATTATAGACCATGCCTCATTTTCATACATTAACACAGGGTAGACAAAGCAATACAATATATGGATTCTAGTGTTGATGCTCAGAGTACAGTTTTTCAAGATGTTATATAATTTTGAGAATGCAGATTTTGCCAGCATAATTCATCTTTTGACCTCCTTCACTCATCTTGTGATCAAAGTTCCAAGGTAGTTGAATGATGATAGCTGCTTAATGATTTGACTGTTTGCTTTCAGCATACACTTTGGGCTTCCTTTCTTTTTCGCCATCACACTGTCTTCTTGCAATTATGAACAGACCCCTTCCTTTAACTTTCTCTGGCCACTACATCAAGAAATCTATGAAGTTATTCTTCCAATTAAATAAGACTGTGTCATCTGCATATCTTATGTTTGTGATGTTTCTGCCTCCTACTCTAAGACCTTTTTCCTTCTCCATTTCTCTTATGATCAATTCCACTATCATAATTGAAGAGAACTGGTGATATAACACATCCTTGTCTAACCCTGCTCCTGATGCTAGTGTATTCATTGCATTCTCCATCCACTTTTATGCACTTTGTTTGGTTCCAGTACTGCAAGATTCAAAAGTCTTTCCCATGCAGATCAAGGTTACTCAGTTCAAAGAAGTAAAATTTTCAGAATGATCTTGGTAACGTGACTCATGAGACTAATCATTGGGCCTCCCATAAGCTTTAATGTACAAAAAAACCTTGTCCCCTGAATATATACTGCAGAAATTGGGATACGTCAATTATGCTCATGTTTTTTATGCCATCAGATACGGTATGTCTTGTCTTGTAATGGCATTCATTTGGGAGGGGTTAAACCAGTTCCTATTGAGTTCACCATATCATGGGTGAAGGAGGTCTATACATATCTGTTGGCAGCTGATTCTGCAGTGTATTGAAGTCATTCCTGGTTCCACAGACAAATGCCAAAGACTCGAGGGCTGGAAATGAGCTCCATACCTTTGTTGTGAGTCATGTCTTCAGCAGACTACTTTTCTACTTACACCAACCCAGGGGAGGATCTGGTGCTATTGCCTTCTGGATAAGTGCATCATGGGGGTGTCACAACCACCATAGTCTCTTCATCAGAAGAGTTATCTCAAGAGGTGAGAGACCACAGCATGTGTGTGTATGTGTGTATATGGATCAAACTGTTTTAATCCATACATGTAACTCCTAATAAATTGGTTGAGTGCTCTTCTTTTGTTTGTCCACTCACTCATATATATATATATATATATATATATATATATATA
>NC_068982.1:71467555-71469989 GCF_001194135.2 Octopus bimaculoides | reverse complement strand
ATATATATATATATATATATATATATATATATATATATACATTACTTGGTGATCTTACTGGTCCCAGTGCCACATATGAAGCATCCAGTAGACACTGTTAAGTGATTGGCATTAGGAAAAGCATCCAGCTGCAGAATCCAGGCCAAAGCAGACACAAATCCCGGCGGAGTCCTCTGGCTTGTCTATCTCTGTCAAACTGTCCAGCCCATGCCAGCAAGGAAAAATGAACATTAAATGACAATGATGATATACCATATCTGATGGCATATTAAATACCTTTTTCCCCCCAAAAAATGTCTCAAATAAATCACTCCAGGTCCTTTATTGATGTTAGACCTCCTATAAAATTTAATGCACTAAAAACTTCTTTACCCCGAATATGAGCCGCTGAAAGTGGGGCGTGTTTAATATGCCCATGCGTCTTTTATGCTATCAAATACAGGGGATGTTTGCAATATTTCAGTTACATTCTTCATGTTTAAGTTCAAATCCTTTCAGGTTACACTTTTACCTTTCATCTTATTCGTACTTATGTCGGCATTCACCCGGGACCGGTTGGACCGTCTCCAAACCAGTAAATCCACAGCATTGTGAACCGAATGAACATCTGTGATCAGCAACCATGGTTGCTGATCACAAGTTGTTCATAGACACCCAATGTAGAGATCTTCAATCAGTCACAATATCAACTCCCGCAACCACCACCACCACACTCCCAAGATAATACATGCGATGAATGATGGAAACAATATATCGCATATATATATATATATATATATATATATATATATATATATCTTTTCTGGGATGGTGGTGGTGGGGCATCAATCAATAAAATATGTTTAGTAGAAAAGAAACAAAAGACTTAAAAGGCTGTCTAGACTGACTCTAAAAACATTAAAACAAACAAACACAAAGACACGCAAAAGTAAGTCACAAAACATATCCAGTTTTTCGCATTTTAAAACAAGAAAACATAAAAATATCCTATACACCTACACACATTTAAAACTGAACCTCAATTTGTATCTATCTAACCTGCAAAAGGTCAAGGTCACTACTATTCCTTCAGTCTTCATTTTTTTTTTCTCTTTACTAGTTTCAGTTATTAGACTGTGGTCATGCTGGGGCACCACCATGAAGAATTTTAGTCAAACAAATCAACCTCAGTATTTTCTTTTTTTTTTTTTTTTTTTTAAACCTGCTACCTATTCTATCAGTTTCTTCTGCTGAACTACTAAGTTACAGGGACATACATACGGTGCGTTTCTTTTAGTTTCCATCTACCGAATACACTCGCAAGGCTTTGGTCAACCTGAGACTACACAGTAGAAGACACTTGCTAAAGGTGCCACACAGCAGGACTGAACCCAGCACCATTTGGTTGGGAAGCAAACCTCATACCACACAGCCATGCCTGATAACTAAAAAGAAAAAGAAAAAAAAAATCAACTAGGGTTGATTGTATCAGATGTACACTTCCCTAATATTTGTCTCTTTGATCTCGTGTGAATCATAATAACTGCTTCTAATTCTTCTTTTCCTTCATATACAAAAATATTTACAAAAGTAACCATTTCATATAAAGAACTGTGATGTAACAGAATGACCGGCTAGAAACAGCAGCCAAATCTCTCTCTAATCATTTCCAGTGTGTTAAATAAGAAAACAAGGAAGGACTGATTAGATACTGTATTTCTAGATACAACTAAGACAAGATGTTCACAGTTGGTGTGCCACTGGATTGAAGTTTACGCAACCAGGATTGACCAGGGGCTAAACATTTCATAACGCCAAGTAAGCGTGGCTGAGTGGTAAGAAGCTTGCTTCCAAACCACATGGTTTTGGGTCAGTTCCACTGCAAGGAAGCTTGGGCAAGTGTCTACTATAACATCAAGCCAACCAAAGCCTTGTGAGTGGATTTTATAGGCAGAAACTAAAAGAAGCCCATTGTATGTATGTATGTATGTATGTATGTATGTATGTATGTATGCATGTATGAATGTATGCATGCATGTATGTATGTATGTATACATACATACATATATATACACATATATATGCATATGTTTGTGTGTGTGTTTTTGTGTCTGTGTTTGTCCCCTTACTATTGCTTGACAACTGATGTGGGTGTGTTTACATCCCCGTAACTTAGCAATTCAGCGAAAGAGACTGATAGAATAAGTACTATGCTTACAAAGAATAAGTCCCGGGGTTGATTTCTTTGACTAAAGCTTTTTAAGGCAGTGCTCCAGCATGGACGCAGTCAATTGACAGAAGCAAGAATATATGTATCTATACATGTGTATGTGTGTGTGTGTCTTTGTGTGCGTGAGCGTGTGTGTGCAAATTAAATACACATACATATATGCATGTATGAAAATGTATATATATGTATATATATATATATATATATATATATATATATATATAT
>NC_068982.1:71465329-71466221 GCF_001194135.2 Octopus bimaculoides | reverse complement strand
ACCACTGATGCTATATTTCTGGTAAGACAGCTGCAGGATAAATACCTAGCCAAAGATAAACCTCTGTACCTGGTTTTCGTTGACATGGAGAAAGCCTTTGACAGGGTCCCCTGATCCCTTACCTGGTGCTCAATGAGGAAACAAGGGATAGATGAATGGTTAGTGAGAGCTGTGCGAGCCATGTACAGAGACGCTGTCAGTAAGGTGAGGGTTGGCAATGAGCACAGTGAAGAATTCGGGTAGAAGTAGGGGTCCACCAAGGTTCAGTCCTCAGCCCCCTCGTATTTATCACAGTCCTCCAGGTAATAACAGGGGAATTCAAGACAGGATGACCCTGGGAGCTTCTCTATGCTGATGACCTTGAGCTAATTGCTGAGTCACTATCAGAACTAGAGGAGAAGTTTCAGGTGTGGAAGCAAGGACTTGAATCGAAGGGCCTTAGAGTCAACTTAGCTAAAACCAAAGTCCTAATATGTAGGAAGGTAGACAAAACACAAACCTCTTCAGGTAGATGGCCCTGCTCGATCTGTAGAAAAGGTGTAGGTAGAAATACAAAAAATGGGACAAGAATGCAAAACATCCAGACAGATGCGGTATTTTGTCTGCCGCTACGTTCCGAGTTCAAATTCTGCCGAGGTCGACTTTGCCTTTCATCCTTTCGGGGTCGATTAAATAAGTACCAGTTACGCACTGGGCTGATATAATTGACTTAATCCGTTTGTCCCCTCTGTGTGCAGTAAAGAAATAAGCTACACACACACATACATATATAGATACATATATATATATATGCATACATATACATACACATATATATATATACATACATATATATACATATATATACATTCATATATATATATACATACATACATATATATATACACTCATA
>NC_068982.1:71461110-71462788 GCF_001194135.2 Octopus bimaculoides | reverse complement strand
CTGTTTAGACGAACTTTCCTACCTTTTCGGACAAAACCTTTTGTAACCTTCGTCCTGTCTTTGTCCTTATATGTTTTTAATTGATATTAGCCCTTGTGGCCAATAAAACGAATTAATTATTATTATTATTGAGGTAGCAAGCTGGCAGACACATGAGCACAACGAGTGAAATGCTTAGTTGCATTTCGTCTGTCTTGTCATTCTGACTTCAAATTCCACCTGACTTCAAATTCTTCTATTATAACCTCAAGCCAACCAAAGCCTTGTGAGTGGATTTGGTAGATAGAAACTGAAAGAAGGTCATTGTATACATGTATATATCTATGTGTGTGTGTGTGTGTGTGTGTCTCTTTGCCTGTGTTTGTCCCTACCTTGGCTTGACAACAGGTGTTGGTGTGTTTATGTCCCTGTAACTTAGTAGTTTGGCAAAGAGATCAATAGAATAAGTACCAAGTTTAAAAAAAAAAAAAAATAAGTACAGGAGCCGATTAGTTCAACTGAAATTCTTCAAGGCAGTGCCCCAGCATGGCCACAGTCTAACAAGTGAAACAAGTAAAAGATACATAAATAAGTATATAAATAGATAAATTACTAATAAATTAGCCTATATAAGTCATCAAATACTAATTTCTGATGGTGTCAAACGGCCTTAGAAACTACAGCTTAACAATGCCTGTTCGGAATATACAAACAAGATGGTTGTTATGTGTGTGCGCATGTGCATGTGTGTACCATGCATAGTGAATTAAGATCTTTTATTGAATGAAATAACACGTGTTGAAATGACAGTAAGCTACGTTTATAAATAGTGCAGAAAATATGCAATAGATATAAATAGTACTAAAGTGAATTAACAGCATTTATATACACTGACCTCCATATGCTAGCATTTTCAGTTGCTGTACTTCAGTGTTGCTGATGTAACATAACTGAGAAATACGGCAGCGTATACACACATACACAGACACAGATTGGCTGCAAAGTGCTTGTGTCTGTAATAAAATACACTATTGTGACTCATTGGTTTAAAGAAACACCAATATTCTACCTGGACATTTTTATCTCATGGATTTATGCGTTTTGCTTCTTTTATCTTATTTACAGCTAGAAGAAGGGTGATGATGTCTATAGCCTGTAATGGGTATATATGTTACTGGGTTACAGTGTATTGGTGGTGGTGATGGTGGTGGTGTTTAACGACAAGTTGACCCTGAAAAACCAGACCTATTGCCAGTCTTTCTGTTATAGTGCATCTAGAGCTTCATTATTATTATTATTATCATTTAATGTGGTGAGCTGGCAGAATTGTTAACACACCAGGTGAAATATTTAGTGATATTTCATCTGTTGTTACGTTCTGAGTTCAAATTCCACTGAGGTTGACTTTGCCTTTCATCCATTTGGGGGTCGATAAAATAAGTACCAGCTGAGTACTGGGGCTGATGTAATTGACTATGCCCCTCCCTGAAAATTTCAGGCCTTGTGCCTTTAGTAGAAAGGATTATTATTATTATTATTATTATTATTATTATTATTATTAATAATAAGGCAGAATCATTAGCATGCTGGGCAAAATGCTTGGAGGCATTTCGTCGGTCTTTATATTCTGAGTTCAAATTCTGCTGAGGATGATTTGGATCTTTTTTAAAACGGGGGCCACATTTTTCATTAATGTTTT
>NC_068982.1:71450965-71460894 GCF_001194135.2 Octopus bimaculoides | reverse complement strand
CTAACCCTAACTCTAACCCTAACCCTAACTCTAACCCTAACCCTAACCTTAGGGTTAGGGTTAGGGTTAGGGTTAGAGTTAGGGTTAGGGTTAGGGTTAATTGTTTCAGAATCGTTTGTTTATGTAGTCGGCGCTTAATGTATATCGGCTGAATGGACGTCAGTGATTGGTTGAAATTACAGAAATACGACAACTTTAACATGGAATAATTTATGGATTTCTTTTTTTTTTAAGAAGACTAAGAGAAAAAGATGTTTTATATGACACATTCTACCAGTGTTCCAAGTTTCAAAGTGTTTCGTTAATGAAAAATGTGGCCCCCGTTTTAAAAAAGATCCGATGATTTTGCCTTTCATCCTTTCTGGATCAATAAACTAAATACCAGTAAAGTTCTGGGGAGGATGGGTCGATGTAATCAACTGACCACCTCCCTCGAAGTAGAAGTCCTTGTGCCAAAATTTGAAATCATTATCATTATTATTATTATTATTATTATTATTATTATTATTATTATTAAGGCAGTGAGCCGGCAGAATTGTTAGCACACCAGGCAAAATGCTTAGTGGTATTTCATCTGCTGGTACGTTCTGAGTTCAAATTCCGCTGCGGTTGACTTTGTCTTTCATCCTTTCAAGGTTAATAAATTAAGTACCAGTAAAACACTGGAGCCAATGTAATCGACTTAACCCCTCCCCCAAAATGGCTGCCCTTGTGGCAAAATTTGAAACCATAATTATTATTATTATGGTGGTAAGCTCATGGAATCATTAGCATACTAGGCAAAAATGCTTTGTGGTAGTTCGTCTCATTACATTCAGAGTTGAAATTCTGTAGAGGTCGATTTTGCCTTTCATCCTTTTAGGGTTGATTAATTAAATACCAGTGAAACACTGGGGTCAGTGTAATCGACTAAACCCCTCCCCACAAATTTCAGGCCTTGTGCCTATAGTAGAAAGGATTACTATTATCATTATGGTGGTGAGCTAGCAGAACCATTAGCACACCAAACAAAACACTTTGTGGCATTTGATCTGTCTTTCCATTCCAAGTTCAATACCGCTGAGGTCAACTTTGCCTTTCATCCTTTCAGGGTTGATGAAATAAGTACCAGCTGTACACTGGGGGTCAACGTAATCAACTTAGTCTTTCCCCCAAAAAATCAGGCCTTCTACCTATAATAGAAAGGATTATCCATCATCATCATATAACGTCCGTTGTCCATGCTGGCATGGGTTGAACGGTTTGACCAGGGCTGGTAAGCCGGAAGGCTGCACCAGACTCCAGTCTGATTTGGCATGGTTTCCTATGACTGGATACCCTTCCTAACACCAACCACTCAAAGAGTGTAATGGATGCTTTTATGTGCCACCGGCATAAGTGCCATTTGCATGACACCAGCATCTGCCATGACTGCGATTTTGCTCGACTTCATGGGTCTTCTCAAGAACAACATAATGCCAAAAGTCTCAGTTATTGCCTCCGCAAGACCCAATGCTCGAAAGGTGGAAGATTCGTTAGCACACCAGGCAAATTGCTTAGCAGCATTTCGTCCATCTCTACATTCCGAGTTCAAATTCCACCAAGGTCAACTTTGCCTTTCATCCTTTCAGGATCGATAAAATAAGTACCAGTTGAACACTGGGTCGATGAAATGGACTTATCTCCCGCCTTGAAATGGCTGGTCATGTACCAAAATTTGAAATCAGGATTATTATTATTATTATTATTTAAAGTGGCAAGCTGGCAGAATCATTAGCACACTAGACAAAATGCTGAGCAGCATTCCATCTGTCTTTATGTTCCAAGTTCAAATTCCGCTGAGGTCAACTTTGCCTTTTACCCCGTCCCCCAAAATTTCAGGCCTCATGCCTATAATGGAAAAGAGGATTGTTAGTACGTTGGACAAAAGGTGATTTACATTCTGAGTTCAAATCCTATTAAGATCAACTTCACCTTTCATCCTTTCAGGGTTGATAAAATAAAGTAGCAGTGAAGCACAGAGATTGATGAAATCAAATAACCCACTCCCTCTAAAAAATTGCTGGGCTTCTGCCAAAATTTGAAATCATTATTATTAGCATTGTGGTTATTATTTTCTATTAATCTGTGTTTCATGCAATCACTTGTCAAATGACACCCAGCACGCTAGGTCAAGCAAAGGTTAAGAAATGTTTAGATATAACCAAAAGCTTAGGGAGGGAAAATGAGGAGGGCAGTACAGAAATACATTCATATTATACACATTATACAACTCAACCTAAACATTTAAATCAATAGGGTTTTTTTCTAGGGACATGAGTGGTACTTGTTAACACTTTCTTTTGGAGTTCTGTGAGGTATGGTTCTCCTGGGATGTTGTCTAGATGTTTCTGACATTCCTTTTCTATTATATCATGGGCACTGACAATAAGAGCAGTTTCTACTCTAAGATGCTAAATCTTTTGTATTTCAATTTCCAAGTTCTAAGCTTATCAAATTCCTTTACAGATATATTTTTATCAGTGGGGATACTTACATCTATCAGTCTACAAGTATTTTCTTCCCTTGCCGTTATTATAATTATTATCATTATAAGGTGGTGACAAGGCGAAATAGTTAGCACGCCTGGTAAAATGCTGCTAGGCATTTTGTCTGTCTTTACGTTCTGAGTTCAAGTTGCACTGAGGTCAACTTTGCCTTTCATCCTTTCAAGGTCAATAAAATAAGTACCAGTTGAACACTAGGGTCAATGTAATCAACATCCACTCCCCCACAAATTGCTGCTCTTGTGACAAAATTTGAACTGGCAAACATAGCACAATGAAGGGAGTTTTAAGGCTGTAATTTGTAAATAAATGATATTTTGGCAAGTAGACAGATTATTTTCTTTAGAAGCTGAACACCTCAGAGTTCAATATTTTATGGGTCAAAGTTCTATGTAACCTTTAATGTTTATGAAATTTTAGTACCAGAGATCCTAGGTGAAGGTGCATGGATTAGTGGTTAGGGTGTTGCATTCATGATCAAAGGATTGAGGTTTCGATTCCAGGACTGGGCAGTATGTTGGGTTCTTGAGCAAAACCCTTCACTTCCATTCTGCTGGTGTCTCATTCAGAGGAAATGTGATTGTGGTCACTAATACACCATAGAAACTAGATAAGCGATCCCATGAGTCCTAAGACAAAGGTACTAATGTCCAGGGGGTTGATGATGGTCCTAGAAGGTCGCCACTGATGAAATGGAAATCTCTGCATCACACATATATGATGATTGAACCAATAAGAAAGCTTTTGCACTACACTTACTAGATATAGCAGCCAAATCTACCTCAAATCATACATGTCCATTTGTCCAAAACAAACAAACAAAGCTTACATTTGACAATGTGGTGGTGATGGATCTCTGTTGTTCAATGACGAGGATTCATTTGATCAATCAACAGAATTACCCTATAAGTGGCTGAGTATTCCACAGATGCATGGAATTCTCAGCTAGAACCAATGTGACACAATGTGAAACACGGCTGTATTTTTTAAAAATTATATATACAATCCACACAATAGGCTTTGGTACAGTTTCCATTTACCTAGTTTCACTCACAAGGCTTGGGTTTATTCTAAAGTACTGAAAATGACATTTACCCACGATGCCATGCAGTAGTATCAAACCAAGGATCTCATAGTTGCTAAGCAAGGTGCAAAACCATTCAGCCATCACAAGTCCCTTAATCCCTTAGGTGTCATTGGGGTGCTGCAGCCATGCAGTGTATCTAGGGCAAGACAGCTTGGCAGAGCCCATTCCTCTCCAGGCTAAACTCATTTCTACAGCTGAATGGACTGGAGCAACATGAAATGGAAGTGTTTTGCTCAAGAAAACAACAGATCACTCAATCCAGGAATCGAAACCACAATCTTATGATTGTGAATCCAACACCCTAGCCACTAAGCAATACATCTTGCATTTATATTAGACAATACAATCACTGAAATACAAGAGAATGATGGATTGGTCACAACTAGAATGCCTTTATGTCTACTCAATCAGGGTTTCTCTCAGATTGAACAGCAATAGATAATGCAGCCCTTATTTATGGAGAATCCATAATAATGCACTCACTTGTTCATTTGTTTTATATCCACTTTTCCATGCTAGCACGGGTTAGACTAATATTGTATTACTGAGACATGACTTTTGTTTGCTTTTCCTTACAACCAGATGTCCATCCTTTCATTAACCTTTACCTGTTTTTCGAGTGAAGGAAGGCCTTTTCTGTTCCATTTGCCTATCAAAGTGCAGAGCTACTGAATAATTTGTTAACAGGAAATGTTAACAAACAACACTGTTTCACACAGGCACACATGTATACAATGGGCTTTGTACAGTTTTTTTCAATCAGATTCACTCACATGGCATAGTTTGTTCTAGAGCTATAGTAGATGGTACTTGTCCAAAGTGCTGCACAGTGGGATGGAACTCAAAACCAGGTGGTTATTAAGTGGGCATTTTGACTATACAGCCATGTCTACAATTAAGTAGTTCATTATTGTACTGTGGCTGTGTAGTAAGAATCTCAATCACATAGTGTCAATTTCAGTCCCACTGCGTGGCACCTTGGTTTAATGCCACACGAAAGCACATGTCTTAAGTGGTTAGAAGCATTCCACTCACAATCGTAAGGTTGTGAATTTGATTCCTGGCAACACACTTTTAATTCATGTTGCTTTAGTCAACTCAGCTAGCAAAAATGAGTAGTAACTGTATTTCAAAGGGCCAGCTTTGTTACATTCTGAGTCATGTTGAATCTCCCTAAGAACTACATTAAGGGTACATGTATCTGTGAAGTCTTCAGCCATTTGCACATTAATTTCTAAAGCAAGCTGTTCCATTGGTTGGATCAACATGAACACCTGTTGTCATAACTGATGGAGTACCAGTTAACCCAGAGGCAGCCAAAGCCTTGTGAGTGGATTTGGTAGACAGAAATTGAAAGAAGCCCTTTGTGTTTATGTATGTATGATGATATGCATGTATGTCTGTATTTATGTGTGTGAGTATGCGTATGTTTGTCTCTTTGTCTTGACATCACATGATAGTTGTAGAATGATTGTCAGTGCTATACAAGACATGTCATTCCATATTACGCAAGAACATGTCTGGCCATAGAGAAATATGACCTTGCTTGGAAACAGGTGAGGCTTGGCAACAAGTAAGGGCATCTGGCCCATAGAAAATCTACCTCAACAAATTTGGTCCAACCAATGCATGGAAAAAAAAAATGCATTAACCTTTTAGCATTCAGATTTCTTTGTCAAATATGATGTTTATTTATCCATATTCTTTTGATTTATTCTTGCAGTTTCAAGATTTCAATGATGTGATTGTACATTGTTTGAATGACATGATAAGGTTAAGTGTGAGATGCCAGATCTGGTCAGTTTGAACATAAAACAGGTGGAATATTTGGGCCGGACATGGCCAGTTTGAATGCTAAAGAGTTAAATGACGATAGATAATGATGATGAATAATGACCACAGCCCAGTTATGTCCCTGAACTTCTTTTTTTACTTATTTAAACTGCAAATAACATAGATAAGACAAAGGGAAATAATCATCTAGCAAAGCACCAAAATCGCCCGTTTTTTTGTTTCACATTGTTTAGTCAGAATTGGGGCAAGGGCAGGGACAATGGACTTCTTCCATTAAATAAGCCTTATGAGCCTGGTGACTACATTAGAGCTTTGATACTAAGCTGGATGCCCTTCTTAACACCTGGTTGGTGTTAGAAAGAGCAGACACAGATAGAAACATAATCATCATCACTATTGTTCATTTTAACATTCATTTTTCCATGCTTGCATGGGTTACACAGGATTTGTTGAGGCAGTATTTTTATGGTCAGATGCCCTTCCTCTTACCAACTCATCTGCTTTCATGGAAGATCAGAAATGAAGGACATCATTTGCATGCCAACGACATTCACTTCCAACAATCATAATGTGAAGGTAAGGAGACAGTAACACACACACACATATATATATATATATATATATATATATATATGCACACATACACACATATATACACACACACACACATATATATATATGGCATCCAGCTGTAGAAACTCTCCCAGATCAGATTGGAGCCTGGTGCAGCCATCCAGTTCACCAGTCCTCAGTCAAATCATCCAACCCATGCTAGCATGGAAAGCGGACGTTAAACGATGATGATGATGATGATGATGATGATGATATATATATATACACACACACACACACACACAATAGAATACTTTCAGTTCCTGCCTACTGCATCTACTCACAAGGCTTTGGTTGGCCCAGGGCTACAGTATAAGACACCTTCCCAAGATGCCACACGGTGGAACTGATCCTGAAATCATGAGATTCGGAAACAAAATTCTTACCACACAGCCACACTCACGCCTGTTTACAATGTGTAAACTTTAATTTAATATTAGCGATAATAGTTTCACCATTCAACATCGACAAACTTGCAGTGTTTGTGAATTGGTTAAACATACATTACGAAAATATAAACAGTAAACATTACGAATACAACTTATCGGAAGGTTTATAAAATTATCGGTTTAATTATATTTAAATTCTTGTTATATTAATAACCGCAAGAAAATTTCATTTTGGCAATAAACATCAAAATAAATAAGTACCTAATTAACATTCATTAAAATTCCTTTCTTTCTTAAATTAGATCGTGGTAGTTGTCATCTCGCTGCTGGTAAAACTCTCATCAAACAGGCTGATGATCAAAGGCGTTCCAGTTGTGACCATCACATCATTCTAGCAGTATCTAGGATTATGCTCTCTAACATGTCTTTTCTTAAGACAATGGAATGCAATTTCAAGGAGTGTTTGATGGTTGCCGTTTCTGGTAGGGTGGGTAAACAGTAGAGGCTGCCTTCATTGACTCGAGATCAAAGAAGTAAAAATATTACATAAACTGTTTAATCTTTCATGCAAAGTGAATCAAAATTTTATGCTTGACTTCATATTGTACATTAAAAAAGTTTTACATATGCTTGATAATTTAAGCGTAAAGGAGGGAGTCTGTGTGTTGTGTGTATGCATGCACCCTCACCACACATAAAGACACAAATTATATTTCTATCGCATTTATATAAATGCTCAGAAATAATTTTGCTTTTAGTTTTATTTTTCGTTTTTCGAGATTCTTGCAATTAATATTATTATCCATTATATTATGTAATATTTTTCAAGGTTATTAATTAATTTCTGTACCTTCAATGGAAGCCCGCCTGAAAGAAAAGCAAGCGCCCAAATTAAGTAGAATCGCTAAGTCACAATTAGCGAAGAAGCTACTCAATGAAAATAACACGCAGAATAAAAACATGTTTGCAAACACAAGATAATTTATGCTGCAGAAATGCCTCGCTAACTTTTTACTTCCAGAACAACAATAACAAAATCGAAGAAAAAAAAAAAAAGAAAAAAATCTGGTAGAATTCCACCCCACCTCTGAATTAAATTGCGGAAAAGTCAAAAATTGTTTTGGGTACGTTACTTGGAGAGGCAGTGGTATGAGAGAACGAGAAAGTTGGGGGTTGGTTCGATTTCTGGGCGTGTTTGCGCTTTATGGGCGGCGACTCAGTTGTAGGCGTGTTGTATGCGGACAGCTGGCTGGCGGAACTGTAAGTGAAATACAACCAGTAGAAACAACTTCAGCTTGCAAAGGTACACATGTGATTATAGTACGTATGTGCACTAGAGTTTCTAGTTAACAACAAGGAACTTATTGAAATGCGAATCGATGCGGGGTTATTGGCATATCGCAGAAGTTCTTGTCACGTGGAACTACGTCAATGACAATGCAATAATCGTCGCCCGGATGCAAAAAACTGAGAAAGTACATCAATCGTCAAGAGATACACAAATAAACTTAACCCAAGGCTGATCAAAGCGTTGCGCAATATTTATGAGTGGTTTAAGATGACGACCGACAACAATATGATCTAAATGACGGGTGCACAAAATGGGAGACGGATGAAATGTTATAGTGATTTGGAAGACCATCCGAAGAATGTCAATGTTTCGCACAGTTTCCAACAGCTCCAGCTTAAGTTTGTTTACAACACGGAGTGAGACAATGCAAATGCAACGCAACATCGTTACCGCTGAAGTACGCAAAACTATATTATTTGATACAAGGGACCAGCAACGGATGTTTTATTACTGAAAGATATCTGAAGATATTATGCGTGTATGTATTTATACATATATAGGCTATATATGCAAGTAGTCCTCGTTATTTCACAGCAAGCGCAGAGAAGTATTGTTTTGATACATGTAAACACGACAACAAAATTATAAGAGAGAACTACTACACTTACAGATACAACAGAATTTGCGTCACACTTAGTCATTTGGGTGAATACCTGCGTGGTATAGAATGGCTCCATCAGAATCGGCCTGGGGTTAAACGAAATGTTCACAAAGAGTACATGTCGTATAGAACTGCTCCATCGGAACAAGCCCAGGCTTAAACAAAATGTTCGCAAAGCATGCCTACTACGCAGAACATATGTTAACACATATACACGTCAATGCTTCATCGCAGAGTCATTCATACATTACAAGAAGGTGCAGCAACAACAAATCTATATATATATATATATATGTGTGTTCATTCATGTACAGTAGCGGAGTGCTTGGGGAAACAGACATACATTCTTATACTAGTTTCTGCGGATGGGCTGTGGCCATGCTAGAGCACCATGCGAATATCGCACAAGGACTTAAAAATATGTTGCTATTGATGACGCATACGCACATGTATGTAAACATAAACAAAACAAGTTTAATGCGCAGTGAAAAAGCAAATTCCACATGAATATTATGAAACACACACTTACACACAGAGGAAATACCACCGTAAAGGAAATGTACTTAAGATGCAACAACTGTGATGTAGTGGCAATCATTATGTGTAACAACAAAAGAAGATGAACGAAACTGACAAAGTGATAAACGTAACACCTTCAATTTCTAATAATTAAAACAAACCCAATTATAAATAATAACTATAATTAGATCAATTAATAAACTGACCTTTTCAAAATCTACAGAAGACTGTTCGGCCACATTGTAAGGCTATGATAGTATGGTTAGCATGTAAATTAATAAATGACAGCCTAACGTCTTCGTTAGATGGGGTAGAGACAATGTGACAATCCGCACGGAGAAGGCTAAAGAGGAAGGGGTTGGGGCTGGCTGGGTTTGTTTTTTTTGTTTTTATTTAAATGAAAAGAAATAAAACAAAAACAGAAACAAATTACAGAAAAGTTCTCGTAATTACCCAAAAGAAAACATCATTATCAATCTTTATGCATGTTGCTGTTGTTGTTTAACTGCAAGTCATGTTGACCTAGGAGTGAAGATGCTCTGTTGTTTTGTAAAATGGGGGTAACTGAATTGGTCCAATGTATGCCATGGTTGGAAAGAGAGCTGGGTGTTGTTTGCAGCGAACTCGAGAGAGCCTGTAGAAGCTTTCTTGGTTCAATCCCTACCTCGGCCTCTTTTGTTTTTTCTGCCAAGTCATTCATTAAACAAATACACCCACAATAATTAGGCGCTGCCGCTGTCACTGATTATTATTTATCTTTTTTTATTTACCCAGTTCTACGTAAATCCCCACTGTAGTCCTTTGTCTTTAAATTATCCTAAATGTTTTCCACGGTCCTTGTGGCCAATAATGAATTATTATTATTATCATTATTATTATTATTATTATTATTATTATTATTATAATTTAGAAAGCAAAGAGGATATATATGCTTATATGTATGTGTCTGAGCATTGTAGACTATGTTATGTGTTGTATATGTGCAGACGAAAAAATATTGTTACGCAATGTGTACTTACAGATTTTACCGTCATGGTAATGTATATATATA
>NC_068982.1:71448722-71450217 GCF_001194135.2 Octopus bimaculoides | reverse complement strand
TGTGTGTGTGTGTGTGTGTGTGTGTGTGTGTGTGTGTGTGTGTGTGTGTGTGTGTGTGTGTGGTGACAGGGGGTGAATGTGGCTGGCTTCTTTCTTAAGCCCAAGCTTCAGTGAACAACTGTAGGAGCAATAAGAAGCAAAACTTAAAAAGAAAAATAAAAGACGCAACTATATACATATTGTACATGGAAACTGATACATGCAATATCTAACGTAACTGCAGATAAGCAAAGTCTAATGTGTACATGCACATCTATCTAAGTGCATATGTGTATTTCGACCTTTTCGCTACCCTCACTGTACATCCAATCTGGTTGTATCTATCATGTGTGTTTTCAGGATTAACATGTTAACTTCTTAACCAAGAAGTTCTGAGTTCAATCCAACTGCATAGCACCCTGAGTGAGCGAAACTGTGTAGGTGCAGGCATGTTTGTGTCATGAAGAAGTTCACTTCCCAACCACATGGTTTCGAGTTCAGTTCCACTGCATGACACCTTGGGCTAGTGTCTTCAACTATAGCCCAGGGTTGACCAAACCCTTGCAAGTGGATCTGGTAGAAGGAAACTGAAAAAAGCATATCACACACACACATATATATATATATAGAGATTATTATTCAGTAGTAGTAGTAGTAAGGTTGTGAGTTGGCACAATCATTAGTACACTGGTGAAAATGTTTAGCAGCATTTCTTCTGGCTCATTACATACTGAGTTCAAATTCTACCAAGGATCACTTTATCTTTCAACTTTTCAAGGTCAATAAGTACCAGCTAAGCACTGGGGTCAATATAAACAACTAGTGCCTTCTCCAAAACTTTCAGTCTTTGTACAAAAATTAGAAGGAATTAATAATAATAATAATAATAATTATAATCATTAATATTATTATTATTATTATTATTATTATTAGGGTGGTGAGCTGACAGAATTATTAGAGCCAGAAAAAATGCCTTGTTATATTTGTTCAGGCTTTTTCAAATCCTGTCTAGGTTGACTCTGACATTCATCCTTTTGGGGTCACTAAAACAAATACCACACAAGCATTGGGGTTGATGTAATTAACTAAGTCCCTCCCACCAAATTTCAGGCCTTGTGCTTATAGTAGAAAGAATTATTATTATTAAAGCGATGAGCAAGCAGAATGACTAGAAGGGTGGGCAAAATGCTTAGCAGTATTTTTTCTAGCTTTACACTTTAAGTTCAAATTCCACCAAGGTGGACTCTCCTGTTATCCTTTTGGAGTCAATAAAATAATACCAGCTGAGGACTGGGGTTGATATCATCAATTTACCTCTCTTCTAAAATTGCTGGCTTTGTGCCAAAATTTGAAATCATCATTATTATTATTAAAGCAGCAAGCTGGCAGAATCGTTAGCACACCAGGCAAAATGCTTCGTAGTGCTTCGCCTGTTTGCTATATTCTGAGTTCAAATTCCACCGAGGTCAACTTTGCCTCTTTCATCTTTTAGGGATTGATAAATTAAGCACCAGTG
>NC_068982.1:71445669-71448599 GCF_001194135.2 Octopus bimaculoides | reverse complement strand
GGGGGGGGGGGGGGGGGGTCAATGTCCCCCTCCCCCAAAATTTCAGGTCTTGTGCCTAGTAGAAAGGATTATTATCACCATCATCATCATTAAGGCAGCAAACTTGCAGAATCATGAGCATGGCAGACAAAACGCTTAGTGGCATTTCATCTGTCTTTATGACCCAAGTTCAAATTTCACCAAGGTTAAGTTTACCTTCCATCCTTTCAGGGTTGACAAAATAAATATCAGAAATGTACTGGGGTCAATGTAATTGATTAGCTCCTTCCCCACATTTCACGCCTTATGTCTATAGTATAAAGGATTATTATTTTTATATAAAAGTGAGTGGTGTATTAGAAATGTCAGGCTGTTAAGCTTAGTTCACATATATGAATCTTCTCCAGTATTTTTCTTTAGTGAGGCACATCACAGCATTACAGCCTACTGCAAATTTACTACCAAAGAACCCATCCCAGGAAGATCTTAAGGAAGTACTTCATAGAATTGTAACCTCAGACATCCAGTTAAGCACTTCATTATAGTATAGCCCTTAGCTGTTTAAATGTTTTAAAAGCAAACACTCTTGTTTATCATCTTTACAATACAAGCACAAGCATGACTCTGTCGTTAAGAAGTCCACTTCACAACCATCTTGGGTTCAGTCCCCCTGCATGGCACCTTGGATAAGTGTCTTATGCTGCAGCTCTTATAGCAATGACTCATGAGTGAATTCGGTAAATGGAAGCTGTAGGATGCCCATCATATATGTGTGATATTCCACAACTTGTTACCACATGAGCAAAGTGGTGTTATGACATTACAATCAGTTCCTCCACTGCCCTTTCAAAGACCTGTGGAACACAAAGAAACCCTTATTTAAAAAAACAACGGTTGGCATGGTTGGCAACAGGAAGAGCATCTGGCTGTAAAATCCTGCTTCAAACAAATGCCATGCTCGTATGGTATGGTAAAACAGACATTAAAAAAAAAGATGGAACCTCAACAGGGTGTTGGACTATTGGTCAAAGAACTAAGAATGTGCATCCAGTCACGGATTCCTGTGTAGCATCTATGGCCAACACATACAGCTATTGTTGGCTCAGCCCACCTAACTTTAATCCTTTAGCATTCAGATTATCTGTCAAATGTAATGCTTATTTATTTACATTGTTCTCAGTAAATCATGCATTATCTCATAGCTTTGAGATTTCGACAATGTGATTGCTTATTTTTAGAATGACATTGTAAGGTAGGTGTGAGAGTCCAGATCTGGTTGATTTGAACATAGAACAGGTAGGATTTTTCAGCCGGATATGCTCAGTTTAAATGCTAAAAGATGAAATGAGTACCTGCCATAAGCGAGAAATTGTGTATTTTAACAAGCATTAAAAAATACAGTATAAATAGTGAGTCCTGCTTTGTTTGTGCTGCAACTAGTTCAAATCTTTGTGGCGGCTGTTGGTTTGTGAGATTTACCTTTATAAGTATGATGGCAAAAGAATTTAGTACCGTTCCAATAATCAAAGATTTGAATGGGGCAGGAGGATGTCATACAGATAAAGTACAGTACAGTTGTTATTAATATGGCACATTGCCGTACTTGAGAAGACCCGCCCACCACAATAGAATTAAGATCCTAAAACCAAGGTGCTATGTAAAAAGCGTTGGTGCAAGTAAAAAAGCACTGGTGATGGTACCACATAAGAAATACCCAGTACACTGAATGGAGTGGCATCCAGTCACAGAGACAAAACAGACTATGGAATCTGTTGTGGCCCCTGACCATACTAGTTCCAGACAAGCTGTCCAAACCATGCTAACATGGAAAATGGACGTTAAATGATGATGATGATGATGGCATATATGACGGGCTTCTTTCAGTTTCCATCTACTAAATCTGCTCACAAGGCCTTAATCAGTCCAGTACTATAGAAAAAGACATTTGCTCAAGGTGCCATGCAGTGGAGCTGAACCCAAAAACCATGCGGGTGGGAAGCAAACTTCTTAAGCAAGGCAGGATTCTTTTCAGTTTCTTTCTACCAAATTCACTGAGCAAGGCTTTAGTCAGCTTCAAACCACATCAATAAAATTCCCTACTGTGAAGAGTTAGTAGATTGATACATCAAAGAAAGAAAAGAACTAATTCACATTTCTAACGCTGATCCATCAATAAAAGAAAATAGATGAGGCTATATAATTTGGTGAGCTAATCCAATAGACGAAAGCAAAAAAGAAAGTTTCTCAGCTTTCTTCTACTTAGAAGAACCAAGAAAATCCAGCACTGAGAAGACAGTTGCTAGACTAAGCCATCAGCTCACTGACTGCATATTAAACATCATACTGATTCAAATGTTAATTGGTTAATTAAATGTTTACTGCTAAACATCAAGCCACACAAGTTATAGAGTGTGTGAATGTGACTCTGTGTGTGTGTGTATATGATGCATCTGCATGAAATGTCTATGTGTATATGTCTGTGTGTGCATGTGTGTACAGTACAAAACAAAACAGGAGCATTTGTTTATAAAATACTACAGCATCTCAATATTTTATGAACAAACGCTGCTGTTCTTTTTCTTGGGAGAGGGGGTTGCTCTATATGTACTCTGTGACTTATCGAACTATAAAGTCAGACTCAATGAAACTGTTAGATTGTAAGAGGAGTCCATCATGCAGTTTTCCTTTTGGATGCACATGAAGTTTTAAAAACTGCTCACAGATCACCAAATCACAGTGTGTGTGTGTATGTGCATATACATATTCGTTTATTCCTTTATTGGTTTCGGTCATTTCACTGCAGTCATACTGGAGCACTGCCTTTAGTCGAACGAATCAATCCCAGGAGTTATTCTTCGTAAGCCTAGTACTTATTCTATTGGTCTCTTTTGCCAAACCACTACATTATGGGGAACATAAACACACCAACATCAGTTGTCAAGCAATGGTGG
>NC_068982.1:71436100-71445557 GCF_001194135.2 Octopus bimaculoides | reverse complement strand
CATATATATATATATATATATATACATATACATATATATACATATACATATATATATACATATACATATATATATACATATACACACACACACATATATATATATATATATATATATATATATATATATACACATATATACACACACACAAATACATATATATGTGATGGGCTTCTTTCAGTCCCCATCTACCAAATCCACTCATAAGGCTTTGGTCGGCCTGAGGCTGTAGTAGAAAACCCGGAACCATGTGGTTGGGAAGATATCAGCCATGCCTGATATCTTCTGTCACACTGTAAGACTGAACCTGGAACCATGTGATCGGGAAGCAAGCTTCTTACCACACAGCTATGCTTGCACCTAAAAATATGAAATGCTTCACAAATTTGCATGTCATCCTTATATATATATATATATAGTGTGGTGGTTGGAAGCGTAATGGCCCAGAAATTAGGGCAGCGGACTCATGGTCATGGGATCACAGTTTCAATTCCTAGACCGGGTGTTGTGAGTGTTTATTGAGCAAAAACACCTAAAGCTCCACAAGGCTCTGGCAAGGGTTGGTGGCGAACCCTGCTGTACTCTTTCACCACAACTTTCTTCTTGTTTCTGTTGTGCCTGTATTTCAAAGGGCCAGCCTTGTCACAGCCCGTTAATTTCACGAGCAGGCCGTTCCGTTGATTGGATCAACTGGAAACTCTCGTTGTTATAACCAGCAGAGTGCCACAATATAGTGTGGTAAAATTTCACAAAGGCATGTCTTAGGAGTGGCTGTGTGGTAAGTAGCTAGCTTACCAACCACATGGTTCCGGGTTCAGTCCCACTGCGTGGCACCTTGGGCAAGTGTCTTCTACTATAGCCTCGGGCCGACCAAAGCCTTGTGAGTGGATTTGGTAGACGGAAACTGAAAGAAGCCCGTCGTATATATGTATATATATGTATATGTGTGTGTGTTTGTGTGTCTGTGTTTGTCCCCCTAGCATTGCTTGACAACCGATGCTGGTGCGTTTATGTCCCCGTCACTTAGCGGTTTGGCAAAAGAGGCCGATAGAATAAGTACTAGGCTTACAAAGAATAAGTCCGGGGGTCAATTTGCTCGACTAAAGGCTGTGCTCCAGCATGGCCGCAGTCAAATGACTGAAACAGATAGAAGAGTAAAAGAGTATACTACAATGCAAATACCACACTGCTTATTCCAAACACATGCAGGTATTATTGTGGTCAGGTTTATATGTTAGCAGAAACAGGTCCAAAATACGTAAATAATAGACACATGCTATATTTAAACACTATATATAAATGTACACATCATATAAGAAAAAGTGAACATAAAGAGTTAATGGAAAAGTATGCTCATGCACATACATGTGTGTGTATATGTATGTGTGCATGGAACAATGTTACAGACGGTATGCGCTAACATATGCAATGCACTAGGAAGGCAACGCTGCAGCTAATAAAACAACCATATGACAATAATTGGTGCCATAAGCTCATATGTTCTTAGGTGCTGAATGAAGCTAAGAAAATCTGTCCCAAAAACCACCTTGTGGTTTTGTGCAGTCTGAGAGTCACCCTAGCCTTGCACTAAACACTTTGCTTAGTTCTATCCTACCCTCCTTTCCGAAACAATCTTCTTGCTCGTGTTCTCCAACACATATAAACCTACAGATGTTCAAATTGAAGATAAATAATCAATCACACCTATAGATATTACAGAAAGCACTCCTCCTCTTTTGATACATATACACATATATATGTATGTACGTATGTGTGTGTGTATATATATGTGTATGTGTGTATACTGTATGTATATGTATGACTGTGCGATAAGAAGTTTGATTCCCAACCACATGGTTTCAGGTTCAGTCCCACTGCTTGGCAATTTGGGAATGTGTCTTATACTATAGCCTTGGGTTAATCAAAGCCTTGTGAGTGGATTTGGTAAATGGAAACCAAAAGAAGCCCATGGTATGTATGTATATCTATCATCATCATTGTTTAACATCGACAGTTTGACAGGAGCTGACCAGGTATCTTCTTCTATAGCCTCAGGCCAACCAAAGCTTTGTGAGTGAATTTGGTAGACAGAAACTGGAAGAAGCCTGTTGTGCTTATGCGTGTGTGTGCATGCACATATGTGTGTCTTTGTCCACCTTAAAGAATTTTAGTCGAATGAATCGAATTCAGTACTTATTTCATATTTTCGAAGCCTGGTACTTATTCTATCTGTCTCTTTTGCTGAACTGCTAAGTTATGGGATCATAAACACATCAGTTATCAAGCAGTGGTTGGGTACAAACACAGACATGCCCCAGTATGACCACAGTCGAATGACCAAAACAAATAAAACTTAAAAGATATATATATAGGCATACCTCACCCTATGTCGTTAATTGGTTCCAGGAGACACAACTTAAGTCAAATTAACTTGTCTCTAAGCTAGGCTTGGCTGAATTTACCCTGGGGCTTCAGATTTGTCATGTGCTAAAATCTTGTCCTTATTATGTACAATCGTCGATACAGATGTCCGATTCATCCCAAAAGATCGTGCAATTGCTGCCACTTCTTCACTTTTTCCATGGTGTTTTATCATAGCAAGTTTATCTTCCAGCATTATAGCATGACGCTTAGCACTTTCACTATGAATTTCCTTAGGAGCCATGGGGGCAAAAAATAAAGTCACAAATGAATGAGAAGGAGAAAGCAGCCGATAAACAGATGTAAACAAATCTAAATTCAAAGCAATCGCGGGAATCACGAGTGACAACGAAGCCTAACGGTAGATATTGGAACTAGTGCAATATGAAGTCTGAAAGACCGATAAATAAGACAACACAGCTGATTTCATGATTTCGTTCACTAAGCTACTCTACTTTATGGTGTGTATCTTAACATTTACTGAATGTATTTTAATATGATCTTATATGCTTTCATTCTTATTTATTGTACAATAACATTGACTTCATGTTCTTTTAATGGTTTTCTAGTCATTTTATGATTACAATATTTGTGGCGAACAGACGTAAAGTCGAGTAAAATGAGTTTACTTGATTTTTTTTTCCGTGTATTATTTTTGAAAACTGATGTGAGGTATGCCTGTATATTTATGTATAATATATATATATATATATAAAAAACTCCCGTCAGCCATGAATTGCACCTAGAAAGTTCCCCTCCAAGGCACAGGTCTGGGCAAGGTTGTTTATAGAAGACCAGCAGTCACCCATGCATACCAGCCTTCCCTCTCCACGCCATCAATTTTATCTGAGGGAAAGGCAAAGGCCAATACAGCTTGGCACCAGTGATGTCACAGCTCATTTCTACAGCTGAGTAAACAGGAGCAATGTTAAATAAAAGTGTCTTGCTCAAGAACACAACACACAACCTGATCCAGGAATCAAACTCACTACCTCGTGATTGTGAGCCCAATGCTCTAACCACTGAGCCATATAATATACAAACACACATGCATGTATATGTGTGTATGTTTATGTATATATATAATCATTTAACTTTCACTTTTCATGCAGGCAATGAATTCACATATTTCCTGTTTTAGGAGAACAGCAATTGCGTTCAGATGTAGAATAGTATGGTGAAGGGGTAACCTCTGTAAAGGTTATCCTTAACAGACAGAATAAGGCTAGCTGTAATAACTACATGAGTTATTCAATAGTGCTGGTGCTATGTAAAAAACCACCCAGTACTTTCTGTAAAGTCGTTGGCATGAAGAAGGGCATCCAATTATATACGTCATGTCAAAGTAGACATTGGTACAGTCCTCTGGTTCATCAGCTCCTGAGGAATTGTCCAACCCATGCTAGCATGGAAAACACATTGTGTGTATACCATGTGATTAAGTAACTGTGCACAAACACACACACACATATATATATATATATATATATATATATATATATATATATATATGGAATTTAATAATAAGGGTAGAAATTGATATTAATCAATTAAAACCAGTGGTCCAGTATATTAAAAATCCGAAGATTAAAATTATATTACATACACAAATAAGAGGAATGACCAGCAAAAGTGGACTCCTATATGCTAGAAATAGATGCCGAATCATCTAACCACGAAGAATATGTTCTCAGTAAAATTTCAGCGAGACGACAGACCTGTGTTTGTGTATTCCCCTCGTCTTACACGTGCACACTAACCCCTGGCTGTTGGGCTAGGCATACTCTTTAACAGACTTACTGGGAATCAGATGAAGGTTTGCAACAGGGAGAGCATTATGCTATAAAAACAAAATCTGCCTTAACAAGTTTCATCTGACCTATCCCAGCACAGGAAATCAGACGTTAAATGATGATGATGACGATGACAACACATGCAAATGTTAAGGTAGCAAGGTGGTAGAATTGTCAGCACACCAGGCAAAATGCTTGGTAGCATTTCATCCACCTTTACATTCTCATTCTGAGTTCAAATTCCACTAAGGTCAACTTTGTTTTACGTCCTTTCAGGATTGATAAAATAAGTACAAGCTGAGTACTGGGGTCAGTACTCTCCTCAAAACTTGCTGGCCTTGTGCTCAAAGCTGAAAGCAATGTGTGTAAATACTACTATTTCTCATTGAATTGCTTCTGCAACTCAATTAGTTTCTATGCCTAAACACCAATATATTTCTTTTCTCTGAATTTTCCTTCGGAAAGATTATGAATTCTGGTCAGCTGCAAAGAATACTAGAAAATATATCATCACGTTTTAAGTTCTCTAGGAACCTGAAGAAGATTTAGGATCAAATTAATAAAATTACCTTTGAGTCAGGAGTCAAACTTTTAAGCAATTTACAGACTTTACAACAGGCGCCAATCTCTGCCAGGCATTTTTCCATAACGATTTAGTTACATCATTTCAATGAGTAGTAGCGTCAAGTGTTATCTTAGCTGTAAATCGGAACTGGCTTTATTTCCTGGGAATCTCAAAGACAAACAAATATTCCTTTTAATTCAATTTCAACAGTATAATTATATATTATCATTATCATCTTCACTATTACAATAATAATGATATATTATGAATATTATTATTACTGTCCTCATCATTATCGTTATTATCATCCTTACCGTTAAAGGAATAAGAGACGTAATGACTAAGGGAGCTATTCTTTCTAACTACAAAACTAAACTTCTTTTACTTCGGTATTTAGTTCAGAATGGGAGTGGTGAGACCGCAAAATAGCCTGGAGTGTTGTTTGATGTTTGTTGCACTCATTAAGCAGACGCGTAATCAAAGGCATTTCAGCCGTCACCATCACACTTTCTATTCAAGCATAATTCATTGAGAAATTACCCAACAGGTCTTTCATCTTTTAACTTGTTCATCACCATCATCATCATTTTACATCCGCTTTCCATGCTAGCAGGTGAATTAGATGTTTTGACAAGAGTTAACAGGTCAGAGGACGTCATGTCCAAGTGTCACAGTTTTGGCTTGATTTCTACGGCCTAATTTTCTTCCTAACACCAACCACTTTACAGAGCGTATTGGTTGCTTCTTTCATGACACCAGCAATGGGCTACCATGTAACTTTGCAAGACTGAAGAGCTCCCTTGAAGAGGGAAGGATAAGAGATAGGTTAGACACTTTAAGCAAGACGTTGAGAGATTAAAGTACGATGGGGGGAAGCAGGAAAAGGGTTTACAGTTTGTAGAGGAGATTCATGGCTACTTCATGTTTTACATGAGTGGATGGGAGAATTTGACCAAGCCCGTACATCTGTGGAAATACACTGCCTTTGTTTCAATTAATTTTGAAAGTAATGAAGAATTTAGTGAAATAATTTTATCATTAAGCTGATGTTCAAAAGTTAAATTAATATGAAAGATTTTATCACAGAAACTGATGTAGTTTCAGGCAGGTTGACAGCAAGAAGTTTGAAGACTATAGGATGTGATGAGAGCTTTGATTGCTATTTCTAGTAGAGCTATCAACCATGTAGAAGTTCAGTCCTTGGCTCGTTTCAGTTTACACTAAATTGACTATTAAAGCTAATGTTAAACTGGTATTTACACGAGGTTCTGTTTAGATATTAATCAAGGCCATAGCAATATTTGGAGCGTATCTAAAGTATTTTTAATATCTTTGTGTACATTTTGAGGTAGGGTGCAAGGTGGTGCTGGGTCCCCTAAATACCTCATAATAATACGGAAAGAGAATACAGCTCTACTACAACCCCAGGCCAACCAAAGCCTTGTGAATGGATTTGGTAGACGTGCAGACATACATATATACTTACGTATATACGTATGTGTGTTTGTCTCCTCTTCATGTCACAAGCTAACTACAAACTTGACTGTCATACAAGTGCTGTCATTCATTTGCAATCTTTGGTGAAAGCATGCCTAGCTATTGTGTTGTTTAAGTTCAAAGGACTTGGGGAGATATTGCCTTATTTGGAAACAGGTGGGGGTTGGTGACAAGAGCATCTAGGTGTAGAACATCTGTGTCAACAAATTACATCTGATCCATACAGGAATGGAAAAGCGAATGTTAAAATGATGGTTGCGGATTTCCTGATAATAGGGTTAGAGTACTGTAAGTACATTGTCAAGAGTTGCAAAATGTAAGAGGCGAAAAAAATGTGGTTGCGTAATTAAAAGTGGGTTGTGTAATTTAGTACAGAATTTGGTTCAAAGGATACAAAGTACATAACAGAGGGCGAAAAAATACATGTACTAAATCATATGAGACCAATTGGAAATAAAAAGTTCAGAGAAGCAGAAAGTATCAATGATTCCATTTGTCACAGAGACAAAGCAAATCATTTGAAAGGTGTTACTTAAGATAAGGACAAATAGCATGGCTTTTCTGAAAAGAGCAGAAAATGTTTCAACTGACTGCAGCAAGAAAATACCATTTTTCACACCGAAACAATGATGCTTTCTGATTGTCAACAACCAATTTTTTTTAGTTATCAAAGGCTCAGCAAATAAACTATTATACTCACAAGATGAGTGCTATATTCTATAGAGAGAGCAAACTAGGTCTTATTTAGTTTAAAGAACATTATTCACTTTGATGTTGAAAGGTTCTTTTTTCTTTTATTTCTAACTTAAAGAAACGCAATTACCTTTAAATTGGCCCTAATAAAATCAAAGGCATAATAATTTCTTCAAAGAAACAAATATATTACAAGGCAAATGCATGTCTAGCACAATTTGATTCTCAAGAAATAACTATTACTTAGAATTAAGTCTCAGAATAAGGTCACTTAAGAACTTGTTATATCTATGTATGGAGTTGGAAGTAGCATTAGACAATAGGAATAAAATGCATTGTTTCACAAAGGATTTTTATCTATCTTTTTTTTTTTTTCACTTTTAGTCTTAAGAGGGCTAAGAACCATGATAACCCAGAAAGTGCTCGTTCAATCATAGCAGTCTATTAGAGTTAGTAAGGCGTAGTAAGGACAATACACGATTCTTTCAACATCGTGCATTGTCTGCTGGCTCCAAAAAAATGTTTCAAGACATTCAGACAGCATCATTTTAATAGTGACATTTGTGTCCTAATTTTTATATAAACGTGTAGAGATAAAAGTAAATTGGTTTAAAGGGGATAATATGATGTATTTACAACAAAGAAACTCTATGGTATTTTATAAACAGCAAGCAGCTCGTCAAGGAAACCGCAGCTAGATTCTGCTAAGTTCGACCACGTACGTAATGTAATGGCCATCTAGTTTAAACAAAGTAAAAATGAAGGACTGGAACGTAGTCACAATTGTTGAATATGGCTGCACAGCAATAAATATGAGTTCAAACGATAATACAAGAGAATTTGTATAAGAACTGCCATGCATTTATAAATATATACATATAACCAGTTTCGGCCTGTCGGCGGTGGCTTGGTAGGGAACCGCCATTATATATATATATATAATGTTCTTCATATTTCTAAACTAAGAATTATCGACAAAAAGAAAGGTTGTAAAACAGGCAATGGACACATGAAAAACATTTTATTTTAAGAACTGAAAATTTATCATGGCCCCTTTATAGAAAGAGGTGACGTGTCTACATACAAAGTAAAACATGTAGAGTGGATGACCTTATAACTGTAGGTAGGCTAGGAAGCTGGTGGTGCTTTTTCTTATCTTGGGACATTTGGAGGTGAAATGTCGACTACAACCTGGATCGGGTAAATTTGGTAAAAGACTGCTATGAGAATCATGGAAATGGTATTTATTTATGATAACTGGCGGAAGTGAGTAGTTTTCTAAGTAAAAATACAAAATTTGGAATGGGGTTCAGTATGTTAATAAATCGTAAATTTAAATTGATGTTTTTTTGGGGTTTTTTACGGAGTTGCGAATAAACAAATATGGAAGGCTTCGTAAGTATTTTAATGAATTGTTAAATGCACTTTTACTTGCACACACATGCATACATACACATACGCCAAAGTAACGTTCAATAAACACACGTAATATACATACCATACACACACAGAAACGTAAAATATTTTACACACCCACACATCTATATATGACACATAATTTGTGTGCTTTGGTAAAGTATAAGCTTCAGTGAAGAAATATTAAACCGAGTTGGGAAGTCTTCCTTCAGCTTACAAAATTTACACACACCTTGGGTTCGTCCATGTTTTTAATTCCATGGTCGCGAATCGAACCCATGTTCCTTTCCATCAAATACAGTATACCTGATTATTGTTATCATTACTGTTACCATCTTCTCCCAGGAGACTGCTCAGTCAATGAATAACATAACAACTGGATCAAAAAAAGGTCAGCAGCCACAGGAAAATATATCACTTCTCATTCATTAGGGACCGAAAATTGTTCACTTCCGGTGTTTTCGAATCACCCAAAATGCTTTGCGTTTTTCAACGGTTAAAATATCATTAAATACTAAAACAAAAAAAAAACCTTGAAAATCCAGTTGACTGGCCTTATAAGCTAACTTGTGGATCTTATTTCGTTTTTAATTTCAAATAACCTTCTACTTTAAGATTTAATTTCACTTGCTATGAACATGTGTAAGTTCACGTGAAAGGTCTATGGGAGCTCTGAGCCATAAGGATTGAATGTTTAATAAAGGACAACTGATTCCCTACCAACTGAGGCACTTTCAGCTGCAGCCTGTTCTAAATAGACATAATATCACAATAATGGGGGGACACATATATCATGTACAAACCCATAGCCACACATGCGCACTAGAGGATATGTATATTAGCGTGTACGTGTATATATCTATGTATGTATGTGTATGTTTGTGTGTACGAAGATCAGAGGAAAGGGCAATTTGGTGATACTTTATAAAGCCTCTGAGACTGATGCAAGGGAGAGAGCGGAAGGTGTCCTCAAACCCAAAGACCTGGCCCGATTGCTTTGCAACAGAATGGACTTCAATTATGTCACCCAAGATGCTAAGTGCTGATGCTAAACGAGATTTTATTATATATA
>NC_068982.1:71427874-71436090 GCF_001194135.2 Octopus bimaculoides | reverse complement strand
GCCAGCAATTTCCGGGGAGGGGCTAGTCGATTACAGCAACTCCAGTGTTCAAAACTATGCAGTTAGCTAACCAGCTAAAAAGTTTATCTGTTGCTCCAACAAAGCCACAACGCTGACGGCTAAAATAAACTAAAACATGACTCGATAATTTCTGATTGATGATGACCAGACAGCACTTTAAGTATCAATATTTAAAAACTGACTGCAGTTTTACGCTTTTTCCCCTATTGCTTTCATCTTTCCGGTGATCGATAAAATAGAGTTTCTGTTAAACATTGGAGTCAATTTAATCGGTTACATTCCTCTCTACAAAGTGTGATTATATGAGAATCATTGATGCGATTAGAACCTTGGATGTCAGAACCGGTAGAGCGCCAAACAGAATGCTTTATTTGCTGTGTTTTAGTTACGTCCCTTTACGGTTTGGGTTCAAATCCTACGAAGATAGTCATTACCGTTTTGGGATTTGTACTGGTCAAGTACTGGTGTTGATTAAATTGTCTGTATTTCATCCCCTTTAAAATTGTCCTTCCATATCGGGATCAGAACAAGTTGGAGGGTCAGACAAATACCTTGGGGCCATCTAGTTATGTCCCTTTATTTTCAAATACTAAGTTCAAATCCCATTCTAGTTAATTGTTGCCTTTCATCCCAACGAGAAATAACATTAAAAAAACCCTTTTAAATCTCAAGAGATTATTCAAAATAATAATACCTCCCCTATAAATCTGTAGTCTTGTGCCAACGTAAGAAGCCACCATTATAATAATCATCATATAATTTATAAACAACCTAATTTTCTATGCTCGAGTTTGCACCAAATTTAGGCCAGTTGTGTTTGTAAGTTTATTTATAAATTCACTAAAATATAAATTGAAATTAATAATGTGTATCACTCACACTCAGAATAAGATTTAATCTATATATTTACATGTGCTTCCAGAAACAAAGGTTGCGTATGATCCGCAAAAATCATACACTCATAATAACACAAACATACGTATGAGTGGGTGTGTATTAACGTCTACCTGAATATATTTATTAATGAAATTAATTGATATTTAATGTAATAGATAGTATTTAAGAAAACGTAACTGTAGATAACTGACTAAACGATAATAAATAAACAGAAGTTAGTTTATATTTTTTAATTATTCGGAGACTAGTTTTCTCGGTGTCTGTTTAACAACGGAAACACCCCCAAAAGTTTATTCCAATACAGACTTGCCTAGTTTATCTCTCTCTCTTTTTTTTCTCACCTGCTACAGGTGTCCGTTGCTCTATTATTACACAAACTACAGAAACATATCACTTTGTAATTCAACCTTAACACGCTCAAAGATTTTACAAGTGTAAATAGATTTGTTATTTAAGTAATTAAATTCATTAGAGAGGTAATAACATTTGTGAGTGAACATTACAATATGGTTAAACACGTATGTATGTATGCGCGTGCGTGTGTTTGCTATATTTACATATACACATATGTGCATGTGTGTGTATACATAAAGTGTAATGATGTAATGACAAAAGCAGAGGTCAAACGAAAGTTCACATTCATACACATGGTAAATAGCGTGTCATATATATATGCATATGCACACACATATGCATATAATGCATCGACATATATATATATATATATATATACATGCACGCATGCATACATATATATACACACATATATAAATATTCTCATTTATTTATTTATACACACGCACAAACACATACGTATATATATAAATACATACATATACACACACACACACATATATATATATATATATATATAATTTTAAGAACCTATCATACATACATAACATCCCAAAGGAAGGTCTCGAATAAATTACAAACAATACATGTATTAATATATACGTAATGTGGACTATATTTCTGTAATCGCTTCGCTTCTGTGACTAAACCTTGTTTTAAAAATACACAAATGCATTCATAAAACAGCGATTTCATCACCATTTATACCTTGATTAACCCCCAGGTCAGCCCTAATAGATCGGATCTCATGATCAAAGGCATTGTCCTCTTTCTTTTTACAAGACAGTAAGTAGGGTGTGGTTTAATGGAGATTTGGGCGTTATTTCTAGCAGGTCGATTAACTGTGTAAGGGCTCGCTTCTTTGACTCGTCATCATTGTAAATTGTTTACTCTTGTATTTTCAATGGGTTTGTATTATTTTACCGGTGTTTTACGTTATACGGACCGGGCTGATAATGAATCGTAGACGATGCAAAAGTACAAGCAAGACGAAAAGGTAAACAGATGATGTGTTTTGAAGGTAACAAACACATTTCTACAGACAACAGAAAAACTCAAAAATCCACGTACTTTTATCAGAGTCCACAAGTTGTTTTTACTTCATTTTCAAGTTCATTGTGTGACATCATCATGCAAAGGACACTGATGTCGATGATGATAGTGATGGTGATGTCGGTAAGAATGATGGTACCGGTGGCGGTGATGATGACCGGTGATAGTGGTGGTTGTGAATGAAGTGGTTGGGGTGATGTTGACGGTTGTGATGATGGTGTTCGCGGTGGAAGCTGTGAGATAAGATGTTGGTTGTGATGATAGTGGTAGTGGTGGTTACGATGGTCTCGGTAGAGTGTTAGTTATTGTGATCGTGCTGGCACTGGTGATAAACATCAACGAAACTAAAACTTGATGGTAATCCAGGAATAACAGAAAAAAAATATCCCACAAGTTCCAATTAAAAAAATATATAACAGCGACTTGCAGTCGATCACGGGACGGAAAAAAAAAAATAACAATAAATAAAACCACTACTTACCGAAGGTGATCTCTTGGAGATAAACTGTTTGTCCATAGTAACAGGTCCAGTGCGATAAAGAAAGGTAAAAGAGGTGTTTTGTTTAATTAAGGAACGACTATAGAATCCATTCTGAGCAAAACCAAGTGGAGGAGACGGTTGGTCTTTGTCGGTGGTCGGTCCTCTGTGATGTTGAGAAAGCTTAGCTAGATGCTTCCAGCCTTTCAACTTATTTCCGGAGAGACCCCACCAACGGTTGAACGATGACAGCAATTCTCAGTCGACTACACATGCACACATACCAACACATATATAAGTACACCAATATATATATATATATATATATATATATATGTATATATATATAGGCTTATTAAATTATCTATTTAATCAGTATGCGCATGTTGAAGATAATATTCGTGTACGTTTTATTTTTTACCTGTATATCACATGTACTCTAGTTGTGTATGTATATTTATATATAGATACACCTAGATATTATAACCACAATTAGATGCACACGTATTGAATGGTGAAGTACCGACCGTCCGTACTCTTAACGAAATCTGCTTATTATTTTTATTAAATTTATCCTTTATTAACAATTTAATGCATATTTTTGACTTGCGGCATTTGTTTTCCGAAAACTCTTGAGAGACAGATAGAACGAAAAACGAAAGAAGAAAAAAGATGATGAATCGAAATAGCAAGCTAGTAAACAATCAACAAAGAGTATTGTGGAAAAGCGATACGGTCCGGAGATAAAGATAGCATTCAAATGTGTGTGCACATGTTTGTTATACAAATATGTATGGAGTGATCGGCTTTGAACTGCACGCTGTTACTAACAGAGAATTTTAGACACGGTTTAGCATGCAGCGGTTTGGTATTTTATTTGTTGCTAAGCCTATGGTGGTCGCTGGCTGGACTGCTGCTAATATCGACTGGAACTAGGTAAATCCTCAACAGAAGTGAAATAAAAGAGAGCGGACACGAGGAGAGGAGAACCGCACAAAGAAAATTGTGGTTTGGGGAAGGGGATCGCTCAAACCGAGCATATTTCATTACAGAGTAGCGGCATTCCCCTTAGATGGGAGAAGAGGAAAGAGTAAAATTAAAAAGGAAATAACAGCAAAGGAGTACAAAAAAAAAATGAGAGGAAAAAAGGAATAAAATATAAATGAATGGAGTAGTGATAAAGGGCGGGAAGAGGAGGGAAAAGGCATAGTGTCGGAGTGGATGGGTGATAGAGGAATAGAAAGAGGTCAAGAAAGAAACAGAGAGAGAGAAACATAGTGATAGAGAGGGAAACTGATGTATGTATATATATATATATATATATGTATATATATACCGGGACAGGGAGGTATTTAAGAGAAAGGGAAAATGAGAGAGAGAGACGGATGGGAGGGAGAAGTGATGATGGGGTAAAGAATTTAAGCGGGAGCAGATTAAAGATATTGGTTAATCGAAGGAATGGGGTGGGAGGAAGTGGAAAAAAGAATTTATGTGAAGTTTTAACTTGAAACCACTATAAAGAGAAAGAATTAGGCCGAAATACTCACACACGTATATATATATATATATACATTACACACGTGCATGTGTATGTGTGGAGTATATATATGTATGTATGTATGTATGTATGTATGTATGTATGTATGTATGTATGTATGTATGTATGCGCGTGTGAATACATATAAGTATGAGTGTGTGTGTATATATATATATATGTGTGTGTGTGTATATTTGTGTTTGGAATTTATGAGTGTATGTGTATCTATCTATCTATATCTATCTATCTATCTATCTATTTATGTGTTTGTATGTTATATGTGTGAGTATGTGTGTGCGTATGTTATATATATATATGTGCATGTTATATATATGTGTATGTTTTATATATATATATACATACATACATACATACATACATACATACAATATCTACACACATGCATATACAAGTATGTATATGAATATATGGATGTGTATATATATATATATATATATATATATATATATATATATATATATATATATATATATATATATATATATATATATATATATATATACATGTAAATATATACACACATATAAATACATATATACACGCACATACATATATTATATATACATACGTATAAACATGCATATCTTTTTTTACTTGTTTCAGTCGTTATACTGCAGCCATGCTGGGGCATCGCCTTGAAGACGGATTAGTACAACGACTCTGCGTCAGGAGTTTCTTGCGTAAACTTAGGACTTATTCTATCGATATCTTCTTGGAGAGCCGCTATGTTACGGAGACGTAAACAAACTAACACCGGGGTTGTCAAGCGGTGGTGGGTGACAAACACAAACATAAAGACACATATATACACGCACGCACACAGATATATACATACATACATACATACATACATACATACATACATACATACATACATATATATATATAGATAACTAGAAGAAGCTTGCTCAAAGTGCCACGCCATGGGACAGAACTCGGAACCATGCGGTTGGAAAGCAGAGTCTAAATGTGTGTGTGCATGCATATCTATGTATGTGTATATGGGTATGTTCGTGTATACGTGTTCTCCCTTTCTCTCTCGTTGCTCATACGTGACCATCGTCCATCTTTCTTTTCCTCACGTGACCTTCTTTCTTTTCCTTACACGACGTTCTAAGGACTGAACATCTGTCTTTATCTTCTATCTTTTCTCTTTTCAAAGAAAATATTTCTTCCAGCGTTTAGTATTTTCCCCCTTGTTCTAGTCTAACGACACTCCATGTTTGTTTTCGTTCGGTTTCCTTGTATGTCTCAACTGTCCTATTTTTGTTCCCAACTTTGACCCTCCATAAAATCCAAAATATATTTTGGAAGTTATGGGAGCAACTGTCTTCAAAGACCCATATTATCGTTCAGTGCTCGAAATGAAGAGTAGATAGACAGCCGACAACTGATGAAGGGTCGTTCTTTGTATTACTTGTCCTGTTTTCAATTTTTTTCTCTCGTTGTTTGCGTTTTTAACTCGCTTGTTTTCGTACTTCATGTTGTTTACACAGTTGGTGACGTCCTGTACCCATCGAGGGGACCAATCTTAACTCTTCTGCTGCGAGTACGGGCGATTTTACGTGACTCTTCAGAGACGTTTTTACGTGGCATCGGCTTAAGACCCTTGCAGGTCAATCCTCACCATCGAGGGGACCAATCTTAACTCTTCTGCTGCGAGTACAGCAAAGTGCTGGGCATCTTGGTCCTTTGTCATCTCGTCCTGAGGTCGATCTTCAGCACTTCGTCCCATGCCTTCCTGGGTCTCCCACTTCCACGCGTTCAATCTACTTCGAGAGCGTGACACTTCTTTATGGAGCTGTCGGCATTCATCCGCATTACATGACCAAACCAGTGCAGTCTTCTCTTGCGCCTAACATCTCTCTCAAACATATATATATATGGAAGAAGAAGAAGAAGAAGAAGTTAATAATTGTTCAGTTCTATATTTTTTAATGTTATTATTATTATTATTATTATTATTATTATTATTATTATTATTATTATTATTGTTCAGGTCACTGTTTGGAATCGAACTTGGAATCTTGGGGTTAGTAGCCCGCGCTGTTAACCACTATGTCATATACCCGTGGGCAATTATGGAGTGAATTTTAGGGCTTATAAATCTAATATTTTTCTATCCTTCCTGAATACCGGTTACCATATGCTGTTCATATCTGCACTCGGTCTGCTTAGGAAGTTGTTGTGTCCTAGCATATGTGCTGCTTCTTTTAGTTTTCGTATTTTCCAGTGGTGTTCTCTGTCTATTATTTTAACTTCATCCCACAGGGGGAGGTGGTCTCCATTTTTCCATACATTATCAGTTATACCCGACGTATCAATATCTCCTCGTGTCACAGCTTTGCGATGTTCGTCTACCTTTACTTTCAGAGGGGCGGCATGTTTCGCCTTTGTATAACTTACCACAGCTGTATGAGATGGAGTACACGCAGTCTTTGGTTATATTCTCTTCTTTTGGTGGTTTTACTCGAAGGAGATATTTGCGAAGTGTTGTATTACTCTTGAATACTGTCCTGATGTCATATGGGCCGCATATCTTTTGTATCTTTTTGGAGAGGCTTTCACATAGGGTAAACAGACTGTGGACAGTTTATTGGCCTCATCCTCTCTTTTATTCATAACTGGAGTGGATAGTATACTTCTGGGGTAGTTGTTCCTTGACAGATCGTTATTGAGCTTGATCGTTTCTTCGTGGTGTGTATCACGATCCCTACTAGTAGGCAAGTCTTATAAGTGATGGTAGCTTATAAGTGATCGAAAAGTTGGCAAGTCATACAAGTGATGGTAGCTACAGCAAAGAAAAGAAAGACCCAACACTGAAAACGGAGAGGAAGTTGTCACAGATTTTGATCAGGAACAAGGATCACTTTACACCAATGAAGTACAGACAACTGATTCAACACCACAGTAAACTACTACACATGTACAGTCTCCCTAAGATCCACAAAGATGGTATTCCATTGAGACCTATAGTGAGCTGTAGAGGTTCAGCATGTCATCCACTGAACCGCTTCCTTGTGGATAGAATCAGTCTATTAGCAGGAAAGTCAACATCGTACGTGAAGAATTCCACACATTCCACAGAATTGATCAAGAATACTCCCATTGAACCCAACCAGATGGTGAGTCTTGGTGTGATAAGCCTGTTCACCAAAGTCCCAGCTGGTGAAGTACTATCGGAGATACAAGAAAAACTAGTGACAGACACCCATCTAAAAGAACGCACTAGTATACCAATAAGAAACTTGAAAGAAATGTTGACCTTCTGTGTAGAAACTACTTACTTCAGTATGGACACTGATATATATCTATAGGAGGAGGGTTTAGCTATGGGTTCGCCATTATCACCGGTAATAGCTAATATATACATGGAATATTTTGAGAATTTGGCTTTAGAATCAACACCACTAAAACCAACACTATGGCTACGATATGTTGATGACACCTTTATACTCTTCCCCCACCAGGAAGATGTCCAAGTGCTATTAGATCATGTGAACTCAATAAAGCCATCCACACAGTTCACTATGGAAAAGGAAAAAGTCAATCAGCTGGCATTCCTGGACGTATTAATAACACGCACTAATTCAGGACATCCGTATACCGCAAGCCGACCTTTACTGGACGATACCTCAACTTCAATTCCCACCATCCATAGAGTGTAAAGAAAGGGATTGCTCAGTGCCTAAAACATCGTGCAAAGAATATAAGTAGCGATCGTGACACACACCACAAAGAAATGATCAAGCTCAATAACGATCTGTTAAGGAACAACTACCCCAAAAGTATACTATCCACTCCAGTTATGAAGAAGATTCCGAGTTCGATTCCAAGTAGTGACCCGAACAACAA